>NC_080162.1:29080878-29168378 GCF_950295315.1 Erinaceus europaeus
GGTTGAGTTTATTTGTAACACATTTCTTCTATGTGCTATTTCACTCCTCCCCACCATGTCACTATTAAGCTTGAAATTTCACAATACAAGAATGAAAAAACAAACCCAATCCTAATTATCTCCTGCAGGATCATAAAAATAACATTAATAAAATGTGGTAAATATCAGTGGTGATTATTACCAGGCCCACCTCACCAGAAAATGAAATGTAGCCCATCAAAACAAGAAGGATTAGAACAAGCCTGCCACCATGGAACATACACAGATTAGCATGTTTGATCAATAAGCAGATTTAATGGCAATAGTAAAGTTGTCTTTAATCTGAAGTGTACAAAAATTTCACATGTGAATACATAAGGTCCCTAATAACTATGCACTACTCTATCCAAGACAGTATCACATCTACTATTTTATTATGTTTTCTTATCACCCTCACTCAAAGGCAAATATAGTAGTAAGTTTCATTCTACCAAACAAGAGGGGGAAAGAGAGAAAATAATTTTCTTCCTTGATATACCAAGAAAATGAACAAAATGAGTTTGCGACCTAGGCCTCTAAACAACAGATCCTTAGTAAGATCTCTCAATTAAATCACTGTTCCTTTGGGTAAACTACATGGGCAGAGAGAGAAGGACTTCCTAGTCATTGTGTGAAAGGGCAAAGGAAAAAATACAACAGGAATAATAAATAAAATATCTTTCCAGAAACTGAAAGAAAAGAAACAAAATAGTTGTTGCCCAGATGTTGAATTGAAAAAAAAAAAAGCATTATTCTGTACATCATAAGTTACCAAAACATTAATACAGGTAAGATACAAAAAATAAATAAATATCCTGAGTCATATCAGATGTGGAGAAAATTGATCTTTGGCAAATGTGTAGCTCTATTCCTGCATTACTTTATTAGTATAATAACCTAAACATCAGGATGGCAAAATAAAAAGTAAACTCAAGTTCCTGTTATAAAATTTCCAATATGTAAAATTTTAATATGCTTAAGGAAATTCAAGTACATTATCATCTATTGACAGATACTGTGTCTCTAAGAAAATAAGCAAAAGACATTAGTCTAAATAAATAAATAAATAGATTGGTAGATAAAACAGCATGTATGCTAGACTCTAAAGAATTAATTCCCTAATTGTTCTTTCTTGAACCCCATAGCAGCCTCCATTAGGGCTTCATGTACGATCCATACATCAATAGCCGGATGTTTCTATATCTGGGCCCATGGGTTGGCTATTTCACTGGCCTTGATTATCCCTTAAGACATAGAAATAAATGGGAGGCAACTTGAAGCAGAGAAAATAAAATTTGTATTGTTGCATGCAGTGGTATTCAACAACGTAGGCCTAAAGCCAATACAGGTCTTCAAGCAGTATACATTAGTTTCACTGAATGTATTTCTCCTCAGTTTCCAAGATGCAGACTAGAAAAAAAGATAAAGGGCACTATAAAAGCTTTGGAAGTAGTTACTTAGCTACTATATACAACATAAACTAATAGAACATTTGAATTTTAAATACCACATGAGAAGCTTGGTAAAACACAAACTGATCCTTACCTAGAGTTATTTATATACTAGGTTTAGGGTACGTTTGTAGAATCTGTATTCTAGAAAATTTCTTGATTATTTTGATGCAAGCTCTCCAGTGGCTCCACTTTAAGACTCACTTATCTAGTCCAACATCCACATTCCTAGAAGGCAGAAAACCAGTCCAAGTAACTAGGCCACTCCCAAATGATTTACTTCCTAGTACTAGTATTTTATTATGAGTTGAATTATATTTCCTCAAAACTCCCAATGTCTCAAAATGTTATCTATTTTTTGGGGGGAAGAGAATTTGTTACTGATGTAATTTGTTAAATTGAGGTAAGTATGTTCCTGTTAGTATTGCCTGTAACAGCCAACACTTAGAAACAATACCTGGGTCCAAAAAAAGATGAATTATTAAAGAAGTTTTGGCTCATATACACACAACACAGTTATTAGAAAAGATGATATATTCTCCTTGATACACACAATGGATGTAACTATATGGAATCATGTTGACTGAGATAAGCTAGAAGAAAGAGAAATACTGGATGACCTTACTCACAGATAATACTCTAAGAATCAAAGAAAAGAACAAAATAGGGTGAAAACTCACTGGACTATAGTCTATCACAGCAGAAGGGGGTAACAAAGATGTAAAAGGAGAGGTTGGGGACCTAAATCCCAATAGTAGATTAAGATAATGTTTTGTTAAAGATAAAATGTAGTGATACCAATTCTGAAGAATTGTGGACATATGCATCAGACCAACAACAACAACAACAAACCTATAAATGAACATTTTCACAATAAAGTGATACTGGAATTGGAAAAAATAATCTAAATCCTTTATATCTAACATTCTTACAAAAAGGGGGGATTTGGAAACAGATACAATGAGAATACTAGATGAACCTGAAGGCAGAAATTGAAGTGATTTATTTACAAAGGAAAGAAAATAAAAGATTGCCAATAAGCGATCAGAAACCAGGAGAAAAGTATAGGACGTTTTCTCCCTAATAATTCTAGGAAGCAACTCTGTTGAACCACTGACTTTGTATTTCTCTCTTCCAAAACTATGAGACTTAATTTCTGCTGTGTGAGACACAATTTGGGGTATTTTGTGGTAGCAGTCTTGATAAACTAATGACCTTTCATAGGAAACAGCAGAGTAAAGATCAACATATGCTTGAAATTTTATAAAGCAACCCCAGTATTCCTCTAACTTCCAAAGAGGATTCATGGAGACCTGGTTAAGTGTGCACATCACCAAGCACAAGGACCTGGGTTTGAGCTCCTGCTCCCCACCTGCAGGGGTTCTGCTTCATGAGCAGTGAAGCAGGTCCGCGGGTGTTTATCTTCTATCTTTCTCTCCTTTACTCTATCTCCCCATCCTCTCTCAATTTCTTTCTATCCTTTCCTTTTTTTTAATATTTATTTTCCCTTTTGTTGCCCTTGTCTTTTATTGTTGTAGTTATTATTGTTGTTATTTATGTCGTTGTTAGATAGGACAGAGAGACATGGACAGAGGAAGGGAAGACAGAGAGGGGGAGAGAAAGACAGACACCTGCAGACCTGCTTCACCGCCTGTGAAGCGACTCCCCTGCAGGTGGGGAGCCTGGGGCTCAAACCCAGATCCTTGAGCTTTGCGCCACGTGAGCTTAACCCGCTGCGCTATTTCTGGACTCCCTCATTCTATCCTTTCTAATAAAAATAAAAAGAAAAGAAAAAAGTGGCCATGGAGGAGAGGGTTCTCTAAACCCATTGAGTAAGGACAAGGGACTCTCTGGCTTTTTAAAGTGTAAGTCTACGATTTGATTCTAATACGGATGTAAACTATAATAACCGATCACTGAAGCAATGTGGCAATAGGTCTCAAGGGACACATCAACACAATCATATTCTCAACTAATACTTCTAGGACTTCAAACTAAAAACGAAGCAGGGAAGATTCATGTATCTATGAACTGAACAGTAGTAAAAACAAAATAAAACATCACTTTCAACAGGGATATTATGTATGTAATCATTAAAATAATTTTAATTAGGAATATATAATTATATAGAAAACAAAATGCTATAAAATAAAGTTAAAAGGCAGGGAATAAAGTACTCTAATAAAAAGTAGAGCACTAGTAGAATGAAATATATCAAAATATTAAGTTTTTTATTAATTTGGATGCTGGCTAGACTATTAGAACTATTTGTCACCTCCCTCCCATGCTTTTTTAAAAACAGCATCAATTATTTCCTTAGATATTATGGGGTTATGGAAATTATTCCTTGAAATTCACTATTCTTTATTGTTTGTGTTAGCTCTGGCATTTTTTCCAATCCTGATACAGAAACATCACCTAAAATCAGCCAAAGGTTTGACAAACCTGCCTCTAGATGGAGGAAGGGACTTTTCAGTTTAGAAACTGGGATTATCCCATACAATCTGATTATTTTCACTTTCCTCCCCATTACAGAAACCTCTAGGCTTAGAAGGATTGTGAAATTCTGCACATAATGTCTTCTCCCTTTTCTGTCCTGTTGCCTGAGGTGGGCTTCTGCCTTTAAATCTTTCCAAGTGGTTCTCTCAGGAAGAACAATACCTACATTTATCATCTTTTGTCTTTTTTCAGCTGCTTTCTTTTCTGTAACCAATTTGTTTTATTTTGGTTTGGTATGATATTTTTTTGTTTTGGCTTTGATTTGATACCACAATTTAAAAATTCTTACTCTGCTATACTGTCCAAAAATCAGCAACTAGAGATTTGTATAGTGCATGTCATTTTTTAAATATGGCCATTGATGAGAAAATTGAAATAACCAGGCATTCAAACTTCAGTATGAATTAGCTCTAAAGTTTTATTTTCCTCTTAGTATCCAACTGAACTGATCTTATGAATTAATATTTGATCCCTATGTCAGGGAAAAAAATAAACATCTGTTTAATTGTACTATATCCTACTGCTTTATAAAACTATAGAATATATACAACAGAGCTAGCTATACCCTGTAATCCTACAATTTTTATAAACCATGACCTTCATTAAAAAATAAAATAGCCCCCATACCCACACACACCTAATCTTTGACAAGGGTGCCCAGACTATTAAATGGAGAATCTATTCAATAAGTGGTGTTGGAAAAAATGGGTTGACACATGCAAAAAAAGGAAAATGAACCACTATATTTCACCAAATCCAAAAGTAATTTCCAAATGGATCAAGGACTTGGATGTTAGACCAAAAACTATCAAATACTTAGAGGAAAATATTGGAAGAACTCTTTTCCATCTATATCTTAAAGGCATTTTTAACGATACAAATCCAGTTACAAAAAAGACTAAAAGGGGCTTGGCGGTAGCGCACTGGGTTAAGTTTACACAGTACACAGTGCAAGGACAGGCACAAGGATCCCAGTTTGAGCCCCTGACTCCCTACCTGCAGAGGGGTCACTTCACAAGCAATGAAGCAGGTCTGCAGGTGTCTTTCTCTTCCCTCTTTGTCTCCCCCTCCTCTCTCAATTTCTCTCTATCCTATCCAACAACAACAACAGGAGCAGTAACAACAATAGAAAGAAAAAATGGCCTCCAGGAGCAGTGGATTTCAAGTGCAGGTATTGAGCCCCAGCAAGAATCCTGTAGGCAAAACCAAAAACAAAAAAACAGTTAAATAACAAAGAAGACTAAAACAAAAATAAACCAATGGGACTAAATCAAACTAAAAAGCTTCTGCACAGCAATAGATACCACCACCACCCAAACAAAGAGATCCCTTACAGAATGGGAGATCTTTACATGTCTTATATCATACAAGAGGATAATAATAAAAATATATTAAGAGCTCACAAAAACTCAGCAACAAGAAAACAAATGACCCCATCAAAAAAAAATTGGGTAGAGGATATGAACAGAATATTAGCAACAGAAGAAATGCAAAAGGTGAACAAGCATATGAGAAAATGCTCCAAGTCACTGATGGTGAGAAAAATGCAAATAACACAATGAGATACAACTTCACTCTTGTAAGAATGCCATACATCAGAAAAGGTAGTAGCAACAAATGCTGGAGAGGTTGTGGAGGCAAAGGAAACCTTCTGCACCGCTGGTGGGAATGTAAATTAGTCCAAACCCTGTGGAGAACAGTCTGGAGAACCCTCAGAAGGCTAGAAATGGACCTTCCGTATGGCTCTGCAACTCCTCTCCTGGGCATATATCCTAAGGAATCAAACACACCCATCTAAAAATATTTGTGTACACCTATGTTCATAGCAGCACAATTTGAAATAGCCAAAACCTGGAAGCAACCTAGGTGTCCAACAATAGATGAGTGGCTAAGTAAGCTGTAGTACATATAAACAATGGAATACTACTTAGCTATTAAAAATAGTAAATCCTTACTCCCTGCCAGCTTCTATGAAGCCAATATCACTCTGATACCAAAATCAGACAGGGACATAACCAAAAAAGAAAACTACAGACCAATATCTCTGATGAACATAGATGCTAAAATACTGAACAAAATTCTAGCCAACCAGATACAGCAGTATATTAAAAAGATTGTTCATAATGACCAAGTGGGGTTTATCCCAGGAATGCAAGGTTGGTTTAATATATGTAAATCAATCAATGTGATCCACTTCATCAACAAAAGCAAGACCAAAAACCACATGGTCATATCAATAGATGCAGAGAAAGCCTTTGACAAAATACAACATCCCTTTATGATCAAAACACTACAAAAAAATGGGAATAGATGGAAAATTCCTGAAGATAGTGGAGTTTATCTATTACAAACCTACAGCTAACATCATACTCAATGGTGAAAAACTGGAAGCATTTCCACCCAGATCAGGTACTAGACAGGGCTGCCCACTATCACCATTACTATTTAACATAGTGTTGGCATTTCTTGCCATAGCAATCAGGCAGGAGCAAGGAATTAAAGGGATACAGATTGGAAGAGAAGAAGTCAAACTCTCCCTATTTGCAGATGACATAATAATATACAAGGAAAAACCTAAGGAATCCAGCAAGATTTTGGAAATCATCAGGAAATACAGTAAGGTGTCAGGCTACAAAATTAACATTCAAAAGTCAGTGGCAGGGTTCCCGGAAGATGGCAGATTGAGAAGCTGCTAGTGGCTTGAGCTCTGACCACATCTTCAGGAAACAGTAGGATTTTCTGCATTTAGTAGGCAAGTCAATAAGGGGTCCTAGCAGTGACACCAAGGAGGTGACTATAACTTAATTGGGGTTAAAAAAAAAAAAGAGTCGAAAAACAGGGAAAATTTTTTTTCTTTTAAATTATTAATCCCTAAGTACACCTCTCCCCCTGCCCCCCATAACCAGTCCCTGGGGACCAGCTCCTAGCAGGCTGCCCTGCTGAGCTTCTTTCTTTACCAAGATTCCTGTCCCACCAGGGATTATCATTCATTCTAAGTCTATTCCCTTATGAAACTTCTGGCCTTTTTTTCTTTCTAAGTAGCCAACCCCTCCCACTCCACCGCACATAGCTAATTAAATAATTAAAAATAAATAAATAAAAAACCCTTTCTTTTCACTGCTCTTTTATGACTGTTATTTTTCTTATCTTTTTCTTTTTTCTCTCTCTCTTTATTATTTTCTTTTTCTCATTCTTGTCATCCTTTATTCCTTAATCCTACAGCTTCCAAAGCCACAGGCCCCATCCCCCACACCAGCAAACAGTGTGCTTTCACTGATACACGTTTAGGAATTATTTTGGGGAAGAATTCTGACTCAGAGTGGACTCTCACTGCGAGTATCTCTGTTCAACTTCACTTCCTCCTTTAGCTACCCCTAGAATATACAGTGGATAGTAGATTTGCATAACTGTCTATTTCAGCTATCCTTCTCTAGTCCTGAGGTGTTTTTTTTTTTTTAATTTTTTTTCTTTCTTAACAATCAGCTGCCTCTGATCACAAAGTTTGAGGTAATCTGGGACAGGGTTTTTTTTTATCCTGCTCTATTTTATTATTAATATTATATAAAGGCATATATCTTCCCCCCCCCCTTTAGGTTGATCAGAATTAACTCTTAGGATATCTTTCATTGCTAGGGTAGTGGGCAACTTATCTATTGTAGGAGGAACTTGTCTCATTAATCCTACCTCCTCTACAGACTCTCCCCTTCCTCCTCCTCCTAATTAAAAAAATTAATTAAAAAAATTAAATTAAATTAAAAATAAAGTAATCAAAAAAACCCTTTCCTTTCACCGCTCTTTAATTACAGCTCTTTTTCTTATCTTTTCTCTTTTCTCTCTCTTGTTTCTCCTTTTTTTTTTTCTTGTCATACACTTCTTCCTTACTTCTTCTTTGCCTTTCTGAATTTGTGAATTATTTTGGGGAAGAAATCTGACTCAGAGTGGACTCTCTATGTGTTTATCTCTGCTCTACTTCCCTTTCCCCTCTTGTTACCCCTAGAATATACAGTGGATAGTAGATTTGCATAACTGTCTATTCTTGCTATCCCTTCTTTCTTTTCTCTTTCTTCTTCACTGGGATTTGGTTACTATTTTTTCACAGACTGGAGACATTGTTTGGCTAACTGGTAGTGATTAAACTTATTCAATACTTGCTTCAGTTGATATTGTAATTCCTGAGGTTGGTGAGTGCAATTGTCATAAAGGTATTTAGTACAGTGTTGCTTGTACTCAAGACACAACAACTGAGGAACAACAGAGCATAAAAACAGAAACACATAAGTCAAAAAAATGGGTAGATCAAAAACAAATAAAACTGCTACTCCAATGAATGAAGACAAGAGCCCAGAAGAAACTACAAATCAGCCAGAAGTAACCATAGATAAGAAAAGTATGCAAGGAATAATAAACTTATTAATCACAGAAATGAAAACATTGAAGGAAAGGAATGGCAGTATTAGGGAAACAACAGATGAGACCCCCAAGGAAAATACTGATTATCTTGAGGCAATTAGAGAACTGAAAGCTGAAATAGCTATAATGAAGAAAGAAGCTGAGGCAAGGGAAAGCAGACTAACAGAATCAGAAAACAGAATTAGTCAGACAGAGGATGAGTTAGAGAAAATGAAGACAGAGGTGAAAGAGCTTAAAAAGAGATTGAGAGACACTGAAAACAACAACAGAGACATATGGGATGATCTCAAAAGAGTAACATTCATATAATTGGCCTGCCAGAGGAAGAAAGAGAGGAAGGGGAAGCAAACATTCTAGAGGAAATAATAGAAGAAAACATCCTAGACTGGAATAACAGAAAGGACATCAAGTTTCAAGAGGCCCAGAGAGTTCCAAACAGAATCAACCCAGATCTGAAGACACCAAGACAATTCATAGTCACAATGAGAAGAAGTAAGGATAAAGAAAGGATCCTAAAGGCTGCAAGAGAGAAACAAAATGTCACATACAGGGGAAAAACCCATAAGATTATCTGCAGACTTCTCCACTCAAACTCTAAAAGCCAGAAGAGAATGGCAAGATATCTATCGAGCCTTGAATGAAAAAGGGTTTCAACCAAGGATAATATATCCTGCTAGACTTTCATTCAAACTAGATGGAGGGATCAAAAGCTTCTTAGATAAACAACAGTTAAAGGAGGCAACCATCACCAAGCCGGCCCTGAAAGAGGTACTAAAAGACCTCTTATAAACAAGAACATCACTATAATACTTGCAATATATCAGAGCAAACAAAATTTTTTTTAGAACAATGGCACTACAATACATTAAATCCATAATATCAATAAATGTCAATGGCTAAAACTCACCCATCAAAAGGCACAGGGTGGGGGGATGGATCAGAAAATATAACCCAACCATATGCTGCTTGCAAGAATCCCATCTGTCACAACAAGATAAACACAGACTTAAAGTGAAAGGATGGAAAATTATCATACAGGCTAACGGACCACAAAAAAGGGCAGGAACAACCATTCTCATCTCAGACACGATAGATTTTAAATTAAATAAAGTAATAAAAGATAGCAAAGGACATTACATAATGATTAGAGGATCAATCAGCCAAGAAGACTTAACAATTATTAACATCTATGCACCCAATGAGGGACCATCTAAATACGTCAAGCACTTACTGACAGAATTTAAAAAATACATCAATAGTAATACAATAATAGTGGGAGACTTCAATACCCAACTCTCACACTTAGACAGATCAACAAAGCAGAAAACCAAAAAAGATAAAAGAGAATTGAATGAAGAGATAGACAGACTAGACCTCTTGGACATTTTCAGAGTCCTTCACCCCTAAATACTGGAATACACCTTCCTTTCAAATCCACATAACAAGGATAGACCATATGTTAGGCCACAAAGACAGCATCAATAAATTCAAGAGCATTGAAATCATCCCAAGTATCTTCTCAGACCACAGTGGAGTAAAACTAACATTTAACAACAAACAGAAAATTATTAAAAGTCACAGAATTTGGAAATTAAACAACATACTACTTAAGAACCACTGGGTCAGAGATTCACTCAAGCAGGAAATTCAAATGTTCCTGGAAACAAATGAAAATGAAGACACAACCTATCAAAATATTTGGGACACAGCTAAAGCAGTACTGAGAGGGAAACTTATAGCCATACAATCACATATTAAACACCAAGAAAAAGCTCAAATGAACGACCTTACTGCACACCTCAAGGACTTAGAGGAAGAGGAACAAAGGAACCCTAAAGCAACCAGAAGGACAGAAATCACTAAAATTAGAGCAGAAATAAACAACATCAAAAATAAAAGAACCATACAAAAGATCAATCAAGCCAAATGTTGGTTCTTTGAGAGATTAAACAAAATTAGCAACCTCTAGCCAGACTCACCAATCAAAAAAGAGAGAAGACTAAAATGAATGCAATTGTAAACGATGGAGGAAATATCTCAACTGACACCACAGAAATCCAGAGAATCCTGCGAAACTTCTATAAAGAACTATATGCCACCAAGCTAGAGAATCTGGAAGAAATAGAACAATTCCTAGAAGCATATGACCTTCCAAAACTGAACCAAGATAAACTACAAAATATAAATGCACCAATCATAGACAAAAAAATTGAAACTGTTATTAAGAATCTCCCCAACAACAAAAGTCCAGGACCAGATGGCTTCACAAATGAATTCTACCAAACTTTCAGGAAACAGTTAGTACCCATACTTCTTAAGCTTTTCCATAAGATTGAAGAAACAGGAATACTCCCTTCCACCTTCTATGAAGCCAACATCACCCTGATACCAAAATCTGATAGGGACAGAACAAAAAAGTAAAACTACTGACCAATATCTCTGATGAAAATAGACGCCAAAATATTTAACAAGATCTTGGACAACCGGATACAGCAACATATCAAAAAGATTGTTCATCACGACCAAGTGGGATTCATCCCAGGAATGTAAGGTTGGTTCAACATCCGTAAGTCAATCAATGTCATTCACCACATCAATAAAAGAAAAGCCAAAAACCACATGATTATTTCAATAGATGCAAAGAAAGCCTTTGACAAAATCCAACACCCATTCATGCTCAAAACTCTACAAAAAATGGGAATAGATGGGAAATTCCTCAAGATAGTGGAGTCTATACAGAGCAAACCGACAGCTAACATTATACTCAATGGACAGAAGCTGAAAGCATTCCCCCTCAGAAGGGGGACTAGACAGGGCTGTCCACTGTCCCCATTACTCTTCAATATAGTATTGAAAGCTCTTGCCATAGCAATCAGGCAAGAGAAAGAAATCAAAGGAATACAGATGGGAAGGGAAGAAGTCAAGCTCTCACTATTTGCAGATGATATGATAGTATACATAGAAAAACCAAAGGAATCCAGCAGAAAACTTCTGGAAGTTATTAGGCAATATAGCAAGGTATCAGGCTACAAAATGAATGAACAAAAATCAGTGGCATTTCTTTATGAAAACACTAAATCTGAGGAAGACACACAAAAATCAATCCCATTTACTGTTCCAGCAAAATCAATCAAATACCTCGGAATAAAGTTGACCAAAGAAGTGAAAGACTTTTATACTGAAAACTATGAGACGCTACTCAAGGAAATAGAAACTGATACCAAGAAATGGAAAGATATCCCATGCTCATGGATTGGAAGAATAAATATCATCAAAATGAATATTCTCCCCAGAGCCATGTACAAATTCAATGCAATACCCATCAAAGTTCCACCAAGCTTCTTTAAGAGAATAGAACAAACACTACAATCATTTATCTGGAACCTGAAAACACCTAGAGTTGCCAAAACCATCTTGAGGAAAAGAAACAGAAATGGAGGCATCACACTCCCAGACCTTAAACTATATTATAAAGCCATCATCATCAAAACAGCATGGTACTGGAACAAAAATAGGCACACAGACCAGTGGAACAGAATTGAAAGCCAAGAAATAAATCCCAACACCTATGGGCATCTAATCTTTGATAAGGGGGCCCAAAGGATTAAATGGAAAAAGGAGGCTCTCTTCAATAAATGGTCCCGAGAAAACTGGGTTGTAACATGCAGAAGAATGAAATTGAACCACTTTATCTCACCAGAAACAAAAATCAACTCCAAATGGATCAAAGACCTGGATGTCAGACCAGAAACAATCAAATACTTAGAGGAAAACATTGGTAAAACACTTTCCCACCTACACCTCAAGGACATCTTTGATGAATCAAACCCAATTGCAAGGAAGACTAAAGCAGAAACAAACCAATGGGACTACATCAAATTGAAAAGCTTCTGCACATCCAAAGAAACTATTAAACAAACAAAGAGACCCCTCACAGAATGGGAGAAGATCTTCCCATGCCATACATCAGACAAGAAACTAATCACCAAAATATATAAAGAGCTCAGCAAACTTAGCACCAGAAAAGCAAATGACCCCATCCAAAAAAGGGCAGAGGATATGAACAAAACAGTCACCTCAGAGGACATCCAAAAGGCTAACAAACATATGAAAAACTGCTCTATGTCACTGATTGTCAGAGAAATGCAAATTAATACAACACTGAGATACCACCTCACTCCTGTAAGAATGGCAGACATCCAAAAGGACAGCAGTAACAAATGCTGGAGAAGCTGTGGGGACAGAGGAACCCTTTTGCATTGCAGGTGGGAATGTAAATTGGGACAGCCTCTGTGGAGAGCAGTCTGGAAAACTCTCAGAAGGCTAGACATGGACCTTCCATATGATCCAGTAATTCCTCTCCTGGGGTTATACCCCAAGGACTCCATAACACCCAACCAAAAAGAGGTGTGTACTCCTATGTTCATAGCAGCACAATTCATAATAGCTAAAACCTGGAAGCAACCCAGGTGCCCAACAACAGATTAGTGGCTGAGAAAGTTGTGGTATATATACACAATGGAATACTATGCAGCTATCAAAAACAATGAACCCACCTTCTCTGACCCATCTTGGACAGAGCTAGAAGGAATTATGTTAAGTGAGCTAAGTCAGAAAGATAAAGTTGAGTATGGGATGATCCCACTCATTAACAGAAGTTGAGTAAGAAGATCTGAAAGGGAAACTAAAAGCAGGACCTGACCAAATTGTAAGTAGGGTACCAAAGTAAAAACCCTGTGGTGAGGGGTAGACATGCAGCTTCCTGGGCCAGTGGGGGGTGGGAGTGGGTGGGAGGGATGGGTCACTGTCTTTTGGTTTTTATTTACACTCCTAGTAAAATGTAGTCATATAAATCACTAGTTAATTAATATGAGAGGGGGAAAATTAATTGTATGCCTCGAAGTTTTTTAAAACACAGACTGAATCTTTTTAATATATAGGCTGTGTAATTGATATGCAGACTCTCTCAAAAGCCTAGACCAAGTAGATCAGAAGCAACCAATAGCACAGCTATATACAAGATACTGGGTACTGCACAGCAAACCCTAACAAAAGGACTTTTCAAAGTTAACCCAATTACCAAATAATGTGATGATAACATTAACTATCTATTGTCTTTTTGAACCCTAAGACAGCAGGAACCTCACATCTCCACTATAGAACCTCTACTTCCCCTAGTCCTGGATCCCTTGGATAGGGCCCACTTTCCCGTATGCCTCTCCCAATCCATATAAAATAATATTGCATCTGCCAATCACAACCTAATCAACGCAATTGCCACCTCAACATGCTTAACTTCAGACTGTGTCCAGAGACTTCACGTGTGGAATGGCAACCCTTCAGCTTCATTACTCGGTCACCAGGTTCCAGATGCCATCAGGATGCCGGCCAGGCTTCCCTTGACTGAAGACCCCACCAAGGTGTCCTGGAGCTCCACTTCCCCAGCGACCCACCCTACTAGGGAAAGAGAGAGGCAGACTGGGAGTATGGACCGACCAGTCAACGCCCGTGTTCAGCAGGGAAGCAATTACAGAAGCCAGACCTTCCACCTTCTACAACCCACAATAACCCTGGGTCCATGATCTCAGAGGGATAGAGAGTGGGAAAGCTATCAGGGGAGGGTGTGGGATATGGAGATTGGGTGGTGGGAATTGTGTGGAGTTGTACCCCTCCTACCCTATGGTTTTGTTAATTCTTTCTTAAATAAATTTTTAAAAAGTCAGTGGCATTCCTCTATGCAAACACTAAGCTAGAAGAAATTGAAATCCATAAATCAATTCCTTTTACTATAGCAACTAAAACAATAACATATCTAAGGAGTAAACATAATCAAAGAAGTGAAAGACTTGTATACTGAAAATTATGAGTCACTCCTCAAGGAAAGTGAAAAAAACACAAAGAAGTGGAAAGATATTCCATGTTCATGGGTTGGGAGAATTAACATCATCAAAACGAATATATTACCCAGAGCCATCTACAAATTTAATGCTATCCCCATCAAGATCCCAAGCAAATTTTTTAGGAGAATAGAACATGTTGTTTTATCCGGGCTGGCTTCACGGGCGGGTAACAGAGATGATCAGAGACACTCGGCTGGCCGAGAAGCTGTATTTCTTTATTCACGAACAACGATTCATAAACTAACCCAAACTAATCACCAAATAGAACTCTCCTGCATCCTTCTCACATGGCGGCGCCAAGAAGTCTCAAACTCTGTCGGGGTTCTTTGGGGCGCGGACAAGCGGGCCCACGAAACTAGCAGGACTAAACCAATTTTCCTGGCAGGGGGAGAGCTATACCAAACCAATGTAAAGCATACAACAATGCCACAAATGTTTATCTGGAACCAGAAAAGACCTAGAATTACTAAAACAATCTTGAGAAAAAAGAACAGAATTGGAGGCATCACACTCCCAGATCTCAAATTGTATTATAGGGCTATTGTCATCAAAACTGCTTGGTATTGGACCATGAATAGACAAACTGACCAGTGGAATAGAACTGAGAGCCCAGAAGTGAGCCCCCACACCTATGGACATCTAATCTTTTGACAAAGGGGCTCAGACTATTAAATGGGGAAAGCAGAGTCTCTTCAACAAATGGTGTTGGAAAAAAAAGGATTGAAGCATGCAGAAGAATGAAACTGAACCACTGTGTTTCACCAAATACAAAAGTAAATTCCAAGTGGATCAAGGACTTGGATGTTAGACCACAAACTATCAGATATTTAGAAGAAAATATTGGCAGAACTCTTTTCCGCATACATTTCAAAGACATCTTCAATGAAATGAATCCAATTACAAAGAAGACAAAGGCAAGTATAAACCAATAGGACTACACCAAATTAAAAAGCTTCTTCACAGCAAAGAAACCACTACCCAAACCAAGAGACCCCTCACAGAATGTGAGAAGATCTTTACATGCCAAATATCAGACAAGAGTTTAATAACCAACATATATAAAGAGCTTGCCAAACTCAACAACAAGACAGCAAATAACCCCATCCAAAAATGGGGGGAGGATATGGACAGAATATTCACCATAGAAGAGATTCAAAAGGCTGAGAAACACAAGAAAAAATTCTCCAAGTCTCTGCTTGTCAGAGAAATGCAAATAAAGACAACAACGAGATACCACTTCACTCCTGTGAGAATGTCATACATCAGAAAAGGTAACAGCAGCAAATGCTGGAGAGGGTGTGGGGTCAAAGGAACCCTCCTACACTGCTGGTGGGAATGTAAATTGGTCCAACCTCTGTGGAGAACAGTCTGGAGAACTCTCAGAAGGCTAGAAATGGACTTGCCCTATGATCCTGCAATTCCTCTCCTGGGGATATATCCTAAGGAACCCAACATATCCATCCAAAAAGATCTGTATACACATATGTTCTTGGCAGCACAATTTATAATAGCCAAAACCTGGAAGCAACCCAGGTGTCCAACAACAAATGAGTGGCTGAGCAAGTTGTGGTATATATACACAATAGAATACTACTCAGCTGTTAAAAATGGTGACTTCACCGTTTTCAGCCGATCTTGGATGGACCTTGAAAAAATCATGTTGAGTGAAATAAGTCAGAAAAAGAAGGATGAATATGGGATGATCTCACTCTCAGGCAGAAGCTGAAAAACAAGATCAGAAAAGAAAACAGAAGTAGAACCTGAAATGGAATTGGCATATCACACCAAAGTAAAAGACTCTGGGGTGGGTGTGGTGGGTGGGGAGAATACAGGTCCAAGAAGGATTCAGAGGACCTAGTGGGGGTTGTATTGTTATGTGGGAATCTGAGGAATGTTATGTATGTACAAACTATTGTACTTACTGTTGAATATAAAACATTAATTCCCCAATTAAAAAAATAGTACTAAAAATGGTAAATCTTGGATGGGGTTTTAAGGAACTGTACTGAGAGAAGTCAGAAACAAAAGGAATGAATATGGGATGATCTCACTTATAGACAGGAGGTGAAAAACAAAAATGGAAGGGAGAGCACAAAGCAGAACTTAGAATGGAGTAGGTGTATTGCACCTAAGACTCTGGGGTGCCGGGGAGGGTTCAGTTCCTGGAACATGATGGCAAAGGAAGACCTAGTGGGGATTGAATTGTTATGTGGAAAACAAAAATGTTCTGCATATACAAATGATTGTGACTATATTTTACTGTCAACTGTAAAACACTAATTCTACCAATAAAGAAATTGAAAAAGAAAAAAAATAATAAGGGTGTGGGTAGATAGCATAATGGTTAGGCAAAGAGACTCTCAAACCTGAGGCTCCATAGTCGCAGGTTAAAATGAAAGCTTCCCATGTATGGGAAAAATTGAACAAGTCTTTTAAAACTCAACTCCTAGGGGATGCTGAGCATAGGATACTTTGCACCAGGATTATCACTGAGTTTCAGTGCCTATATGATTCCATCATGATATCACCATCTCCTGGTAGTCATTTTTTTATCTCTTATGTATAAAAAGGAAACATTGGGGAGTTGGGAAGTAGCACAGCAGGTTAAGCGCATGTGGCACAAAGCGCAAGGATCTGTATAACGATCCCTGTTTGAGTCCCTGGCTCCCCACCTGCTGGGGCGTCAGTTCACAGGTGGTGAAGCAGGTCTGCAGGTGTCTATCTTTCTCTTCCCCTCTCTGTCTTCCCCTCCTCTCTCCATTTCTCTCTGCCCTATACAACAACAATGACATCATCAACAACAACAATAATAACTACAAACAACAATAAAACAAAGGCAACAAAAAGAAATAAATAAATGTTTTTTTAAAAAAGGAAACATTGACAAAACCATAGGATAAGAGGGGTACAACTCCACACAATTCCCACCACCAGATCTCCGCATTCCATCCCCTCCCCTGATAGCCTTGCTATTCTTTATCCCTTTGGGAGTATGGACCCAAGGTCATTGTAGGATGCAGAAGGTTGAAGGTCTGCCTTCTGTAATTGCTTCCCAGCTGAACATGGGCATTGACAGGTTGATCCATACTCCCAGCCTGTCTCTCTTTCCCTAGTGGGGAAAGGCTTTGGAGAAACAGAGCTCCAGGACACATTGGTGGGGTTGTCTGTCCAGGGAAGTCTGGTTGGCATCATGCTAGCCTCTGGAACCTGGAGGTTGAAAAGAGAGTTAACATACAAAGCAAAACAAATTGTTGACCAATCATGGACCTAAAGGCTGGAATAGTGCAGATGAAGAGTTGAGGTATCTCCATTTTGTAGATAGCTAGTAGGACTATTTTAGTTATATTCCAAAGGCCCTGTGTCTATACTAGTGTGGTTTTTTGATTGTTTGTTTGTTTGCCTGAGTCTGAAATCTGATATGCAGGTAGATCCTAATTATTGTCTGGGGAGATGATGGCATGACTGGCAGAAGGACAAGAAAGATGAATCAGAGGAGAGAGTAGCTCCCAAATATGGGAAAGGTATATAAATATTGTTGATTATAAACCCCATCGATCAAATTGAAAAACTTCTGCACAGCCAAAGAAACTATCACACAAAAAAGAGACCCCTCACAGAATGGTAGAAGATCATCAAATGCAATACATCAGACAAGAGACTAATCACCAAAATATACAAAGAGCTCAGCAAACTTAGCAACAAAAAAGCAAATACCCCCATCCAAAATTGGGCAGAGGATATGAACAGAGCATTCACTGCAGAAGAGATCCAAAAGGCTAGCAAACACATCAAAAATTGCTCCAGGTCACTTACTGTTAGAGAAATGCAAATAAAGACAAAATTTAGATAGCACCTCACTCCTGTGAGAATGGCATACATCAAAAAGGACAGCAGCAACAAATGCTGGAGAGGATGTGGGGACAAAGGAAGCTTGCTGCACTGCTGGTGGGAATGTAAACTGGTCTAGCCTCTGTGGAAAGCAGCCTGGAGAACTCTCACAATGCTAGACATGGACGTTCCATATGACCCAGTAGTCCCTCTCCTGGGAATAGACCCCAATGACTTATGGACTCCATAATACCCAACCAAAAAGTAAACATGTACACCTATGTTCATAGCAGCACAATTTGTAATAGCTAAAATCTGGAAGCAATCCAGGTGCCCAACAACAGATGAGTGGCTGAGAAAGCTGTGGTATATATACACTATGGAATACTACACAGCTATTAAGAACAATGAACCCATCTTCTCTGACCCATCTTGGATAGAGCTAGAAGGAATTATGTTAAGTGAGCTAAGTCAGAAAGACAAAGTATGGGATTATCCCACTCATAAATGGAAGTTGAGAAAGAATAACAGAAAGGGAAACTCAAAGCAGGATTTGACTGAATTTAGAGTAGGGCACTAAGTAAAAACCCTGGGTTGAGGGTGAGGGTGGATGTTCAGCTTCACAGGGGGGGGGGGAGTCTTTTGGTGATGGGAATGGTGTTTATGTACACTCCTATTAACTTGTAGTCATATACATCACTAATTAATATGAGAGGGGAAAAATTGAATGTCTCAAACTTTTAAAAGCACAGACTGAGTCTTTAATACATAGGCTGAGTCTTTGATATGGTGACTCTCTTAAAAGCTTATACCAGGGAGAACAGAAGCAACCAGTGGCACAGCTTTATAGAAATAATGTCAAAGGACATAAATTATGGTGATTTTGTGCATGGTACAGCAAATCCTAACAAAGGGATTTTTCAAAGTTAACCCAGTTGCCAACTAATGTGATTATAGCAATAACTATCTATTGTCTCCTGAAACCCTAAGATAGCAGGAACCTCCCCTTCCTCTATAGAGCCTATATTTCCCCCAGTCCTGGAAACTCTAGGGTAGGGCACACTTTCCTGCATGCTCCTCTCAATTCATACCAAATGATATTGCATCTGCCGATCCCAACCTTATCAATGCAAGGAGTACCACCTCAGCATGCTTCACTTCAGACTGTGTCCAGAGACGTCAGGCATGGAATGCCAACCCTTTACCCTCATTACTCAGGTAAGACCTTTCCTTTCATGGTATTCTCTAATTCCATTTCAGGTGGTTCACTTCCTAATAAAGTCCCAAAACCTAGATATAGACCAGGTCCAGTAAGATAGAGCATATGTTCACATGTATCCATAAAATTAAGGCAAAATATATACCTGAAAGCAAAAATACATAATAGTCTGTAGTGAGTCAGTTCACTACTTTATTATATAAAGTTCATAATGAAATAGAGTCTACTTAGACTTAGACACCCTCCTCACCTACTTCCTATTACAGCTCTCTCACTCACTCCAAAGCTAACATTATCAAAGCAAAGACTGCAAAAGCTGAATCAGGGCAAGAGACTGGCATACTTTAATGATGACTTTTTAGTCACTATCAGGCCACCCCATCAACTGGGGCCCTAATCGGGGAGTCCTGAGATTCCCAAAAAGACATGATGGACCTAGACCTCAAATAAATTCCTCTCTCCATTGTTACTGGTCAATTTCTATCAGGAAAAACACAATAGACCCCTTTGTGGCCCCCCATAGGAACTTGCCCTCGACTTGGATCAACAATGGTAGAAAATGTTCCATCCTCCGAAGGAAGGCTGGAGAGTATAATCTATGCTACACCTGAGGAAGATGGGTCCTGATATTGGGGCAGCTTGGAATGTTCCTACCTATGACCACAGAATGTTGAGCTCAGATCTACAGGGATGCTGAGGTCACATGGGCTTCTAAGCTGAATATGGGCCCCAGATCACATCAAATCAATGGGGCAATATTTTCTTTTTGAAGATTTGTTTGTTTGTTTGTTTGAGAAGGGAGGGGAGATAGAGAACTACAACATCACTGTAGCACACATGATGCTAGAGACCCAGACCTCATGCTATGCTTGAAAGCCTAACCTTTAATCCACTGCATCACTTCACAGACAGATTTCTTGTTTTTCTTATATTTTGTTTCCTGGAGAGTGAAAAGCAAAGAGATAGAGAGGCAAGGAGAGAGCCTTAGAAGAGAGACACCTACAGCATGACTATACCTCTGTAGGTGGAGAATAGGGGCCAGGATATATTTTATATCTTATTGGAAAAACAATAGTCACTGGTGTGTAAAATGGTAAAGCAAAACCAACACAAAGGCCTGTAATGACAAAGTCACTCTTGTGAATTTTTTAAAACAGGAATATGTGCAAACACATTTTATAATGTTTCTAACAAGGCAACCGGAAAATTGAATTGACCAGAATACTGAATTTCCAAACCATCCCAGTTAAGAATTATACATATAGTTATAGATCTATTCAATTCCAGCTAAATTTAGCACTTTCTCACAGATAAGGGGAGGTTGACAAAATATGAATCAATGATAAGCCAGAAATGAAGGTGTCTCTTCAATCCCCAGGAGACGGTTGCCCACCCACCTGCCCTTCTCCTTCTAGCCCTTGCCTCTCTTCATATCACCTGCAGCTGCATCTCTGCAAATGCATTCTTTTTGCCTGTACCATCATCTGCAAGGCACACAGGCAACTCTTTTCAGTTTATAAACCTGTAACTGGGATACCATCTCCTTTTTGCCCTCTGTATAAGACCATAAACATCCCCAGGTCTGGCTCATGATGGGTTCTTTGCTCTAATGGAAACTCCCTCCTGGATATCCCAAAAGAGAAAGATGTGTCTGGTAAGTGGGAGAGGTCAAACCTGAGCACAGCTATTTATTACACATACTGCGACCAGATGGATTTTCCTCATCCATCAAAGCCCTCGTCATCCTCATCACATTAGCTTCTTATAAAAGCTGCCTGCTCTTTCCCCTCACAATCCAGCACTGCTGCATATCTCTCTCTCTCACTCTCACTCTCGCTTTCTCCTGCTCATGCACTTTCAGGAAAATGAACCTTCTCTAACCCCATTGCTGTTCTCCTTAAATCATGGCTACACATCACTCGGTGGCTATTTTTAAACTTTACTTTTATCAATACTCATCCTGTAGCTCAGGGAGATATTAAAACTGTACTGGGGCAAGGAAGGGCGTTTCTGACACTTGCACCCTCATTCATCAGTTCCTCATAGGCCCGTTGGTGACAATGAAAAGATTTCACAATACCGTGCAGCAGAAACTCATTCTCCTGCTCATCCATCATGCTCAACCTAGCAGCAGTTCTACTGACCTAATCTGCAATGCTTCGGTACTCACTAGAGATTTCTTAAAGGCACCCTTCATTGTTGTCTGTAACAAAGAATAGTCCTGGGCCATTCGATAAGGAGGCTAAATGGTGCAAGGATTAATGAAATATTCCCTCATCTTCCCCAGTTCTGGGTTCAAAGCATCCTCTCACAGACTAAACTCAGTTACATAAATGTAAACAAAAAAGGCAAGTGCTTGGAGGCACCAAAAAAGAAGGGCCCCAAAGTGCCAGTGTCATCATCATCAGTTCATTCCTTCATTCATTCACTTATTTGTTCCTTATTTAGTAGATACTTCTTAAAGCATGTATCATGCTCTAAGTTTTAGTATAAACACTGGAGTCATAGAGGTATGATACATAAATGCTGAAATAAGAAACTCATTTCTTAGAGGAAGGGAAAGTAAAAAAGCAAAAATTTCCAGAATACCAATTAAGAAAAAATGTTAACTGTACCCTTTTCTTGATTTGATAAATGCAATTCCCTTTGGACTGTAGCAGGGTGAATGGCAGCCTAGTTGAAGACTGCATCTCCCAGTTACCCTTCAGATTTGTGATGCCCTATGACTAAGGTCAAGTTAATAGAATATCTATAAAAACTTACATTCAAAGTTAATGTCATATGTATCCTAATTTTTGTTAAAGCTGATGTCAAATGTAGCTATCTTTCTTAATTCTTCCCTAGTCTATTGAGTGGAATTGGTGGTGGGGATCCAGTTTTGGACAGAAAACAAGGCAACATGAAGACAATGGCAACTAATTAAAGAATGGCGTAGCAAGCAAGTAAAGGAAATATGGATAACCTCACATAGAATAAGTATTAAATCATTTCTCAGGTGATAATGACAATGGCCCAAGCCCTGGTTACAGAGTCTATATTTGTGTGATAGTAATGAAATAAAGGACATTGAGGTATTTAATTTGCATTTTGACTTTCAGAGGGCTCTGGATGATGCCCAGAGAAAAAGGAGCTGCCTTAAAGGAAGTTATATGTTCTGTTGTTGACATCAGTCCCATTTAAATGCCCAGAAGAAGGACAAATGAGAGGCAATTCAGAGATCTCAGTAGATAAACATAATAAGTACTCCAGGTTTATTTAAGTTTATAGACCATTTATCCCTTACCTTCTAGCTTGTTCCCTGCTATGCAAAGCAAAACCCCTATCCAGAATGTTGTAGTTTATGATATTCTAAACTATTTATTCCATATTTCACTCACTTATTCCTTAAAATATTTTCACTTTAAATATCTGCCCTCTCTCCTGGATGAAAATGTAAGCTCTCTGAGAAAAAACAATCACAACTTTAAAGTATTTCTCATATAGCATGGGGCTCAGATTTCATAGGCATTCAAAAATTAAAAAGGACAACTTATAACAAATAAGAAGTTAAAAAATGCACTAAGGGAGTCACTAGACAGAAAGCATTAGTAAAACAAAAAATAAGACCAAAGAAATTGAAATAGTCACCAAAAGCCTTCTCAACAACAGTCCAGGCCCAGACAAGCTTCACAGATAAATTTTTACAAAGCCTTCAAGAAGAACTAACATATCTAATTTACAAGTTCTTCCAAAATATTAAAGACACAGGAATACATTCTTCCACCTTTTATAAAGCCAACATCACCCTGATTCCAAAAAAAAAAAAGAGAGACACAACTGAAAAATAAAACTATAGACTAGTCTCCCTGATGAACAAAGATGCTAAGATCTTCCACAAAATCCTAGCAACATGGCTATATTAATACATCAAAAGAGTTTTACAGAACAACCAAGTGAGATGTTTCCCAGGGATGCAAGGCTGGTTCAATATACACAAGTCAATAAATGTGATCCACCGCATCAACAATGGAAATACAGAAACCATATGATCATCTCAGTAGATGTGGAGAAAAACCTCTGGCAAGATCCAATAACCCATCATGATCAAAGCATTAAAATGATGAGGATAAAAGATGGTAAGTTCTTCAAATTAGTCCAATCTATATACAATTATCCAACAGTCAACATCATAATAAATGGAGAGAAACTGAAAGCATTCCTTCTCTGGTCAAGATAGGGCTTCCCACTGTCTTCATTGCTATTTATCACAGTCTTGGAAGTTCTATGCATAGAAATTTGGCAAGAGAATATTCTCCAAAGAAGAGAGCTAAAGAGCTAATAAATTGAAAAAATGCTTAAATTCACCAGAGAAAGGCAAATAAAAACAGAGATACCTCTTTATACCTAGGAGGATGTTGTGCATTTAAAAAGACAGAAACACCAATTGGTGGAGAGGCTAAGGGGGGAAAGTGACTCTCCTATACTGTTGATGTAAATAGGTCCAACTCCTATGAAAATAGTTTGTAGATTCATTGGAACACTAGAAATGGGCTTACTTTATGATCCAGAAATCCCTATCCTAAGGATATACCCTAGGAAAACAAAAACACATAATCTTCAAAGACCTTTGCACACCTATGTTCATGGAAGCACAGTTTATAATAGTCCAAACTTGGAAGAAACCCAGATGTCTAATGGCATGTCAAATGGCTTAGAAAATTTTGGTGTACAGAGACAAAAGAATGCTATGTAGATGTTAAAAATGATAAGTTTGGGGGCCAAGTGGTGGTACACCTGGTTGAGTGTACATGCTCCATTGGCAAGGACTGGGATTCAAGCCCCTGCTCTCCATCTGCAGGGGGGATGCTTTGTAAGCAATGAAAAAGGTCTGCAGGTGTGTTTCTTTCTCCTTCTCTTTGTCTCCACTTTCCATCTTAATTTATTTCTGTCCTACCTAGTAAAACTAGAAAGAGAAACAAAATAAAAAAGAACAAATAGCTGTCTGGAGCAGCATATTCCTTGTGCCAGCACTGAATCCCAGCAATAACACTGGTAGCAATAAAAAACGAAGATGAAGTCGTCTCCTTTGCAATATCTTGGTCATAACTTGAAACTATCATTTAGAATGAGATAAGTCAAAAAGAAAAAGATCAGTGCCAGAGATTTCAATTATAGGTAGAACTTTAGAATACAGAATAGTAAGGGAGGAAATAACATGAAACTCAGACTGGGCATGGTATATTACACCAAAGCAAAGGACTCTGGGAAAGAAAAGGAAGAGAAAAAATGAAGGGACATTGGGATTCTGGTATATCTCCTAGATACCTATGAAAGAGATATGTGAAGTTGTGCTTATGTGTTAAAAACTATACTATAAAGCATTAACCCCCACCAAAAAAAAAGGGAAATTAATTATTTTTTAAAAGGCTGGGCAGTGGCACACCTGGTTGAGTGCACATGCTGCAATGACTATGGTCGCTGGCTCAAACTCTAGCCTCCACATGTAGGAGGGAAGCTTCATAAGCAGTGAAATAGTGCTACAGTTGTCTCTCTCTTTACCTGTCTCTCACTCCTCTTTCAATTTCCCTCGGTCTCTATTTAATAAATAAATAACATGTCTTAAATAATGATAATTTTAAGAAAGAAGCATTAGTGCTTCAAACAAGATTTGGGGTGCTGTAGTTTGGGGTTTTTTTTGTTTTTTTGGGGGGGGTACTTAACAGAAATACTTGAAATGCGTCACTGTATTTTTCCCTTGCTTATTGAAATAATAGTGATTTATAAGACTATTAGTTAATAATTACAGTCTCCTTCAATACCTGTGAATCTTTCCTCCTGAAGTTGGGGACCAGGGGCTTGAACCTGGCTCCTTGTGCATTGTAATGTGTGCCATCACCTGTAATGTGTGCCATCACCAAGTGTGACCCCTCTATTTTCCATTTAATAGTTTGGGGCCCCTGATTAAGAAATAGGTAAATCTCTATGTAGGAACTTATTTCTGGGCTCTCAATTCTATTTCACTAGTCAGAGTATCTATTTTTGCTCCAGGAACAGGTAATTTTGTTACAAATGCCTTATAATATAGTTTGAGATCTGGGAGCATAATACCTCCAGTTCTATTCTTTTTTCTCAAGATTGTTTTTAGTGATTCTAGGTGTTTTCTAGTTCCAAATAAACTTGTGTATCTTTTGGTCTATTCTCTTAAGAAATGGGTGTAAGTAAGCTTGATGGAGAATGCATTAAGTTGGTATATGGCTCTGGGTAGACCATTCATTTGGATGATACTGATTCTTCCAGTCCATGAGCAGGGAATATTCTTCCATTTTTTTTGTATTTTTCTATTTTCTTGAATAATGAATCATAGTTTTCAGTATACAAGACTTTCACTTCTTTGGCTAGGTTTATTCCTAGATATTTTATTGGTTTTGTTTTTATAGTAAAATGGATTGATTTCTGGTTTTCTTCTTCTAACAATGTTTACATAGAGGAATGCCACTTACTTTTGTATGTTAATTTTATATCCTGACAACTAACTATATTGCCTGATAATTTCAAAAAGCTTCCTGCTGGATTATTTAGGTTTTTCTATGTATGCTAACATATCATCTACAAATAGTGAGAGTTTGACTTCCTCTCTTCCAATCTATATCCCTTTAATTCCTTGCTCCTGCCTGAATGCTATGACAAGAAATTCCAACACTATTATGAATAGTAATGGTGATAGTGGGCAGCACTGTCTAGTACCTGATCTAAGAGGGAATATGCCGGGATAGCCTGAGGGTGTTTCTTCCCGAGCAAGTGCTCTCTGGGTTGGAGAGACCTCAACTGGAGCCAGCCTAGGCTGCTGCATGGGAGAGGGATCAGGAACTCGTGCCGAGCTAGCGTCACAGGAGATACACTCTGGAACTCTTGGAGCTGGAAAGCAATTCCAAGTGTGTGTTTACTTCAGAAGAGAAGCTGTATATATACTCGCCAAGTAGGGTGGAAACAGGATTTGATGTAGAGAGGGTGGAGCAAAAAGAGATTGGTGGAAATCAGGATGTGACAAGGAGAGGGGGCAAAGCAAAAAGAGAGTATGAACCAGCCGGATTAAACCAATGCCCTGGAGGCAGGGCAGTGTTTAGTTAACAGTGATTTTTTTTTAACTTTTTTTTATTTAAGAAAGGATAAATTAACATAACCATAGGGTAGGAGGGGTACAAGTCCACACACTTAACAATGATTTATGTAAATAGACCACAGCTTTAAGTGGCATCAAACCAATGCCCTGCGGGCATGGTGGTGCTTAACTAAGCAGGATTAGAGACAGAGGCTTTAGCTGGGGGGGGGGGGTGGGGAGCTGGCATACTACCCAACATCTGGCATACTACCCAACAGGAATAGTTCTAGATTTTCACCATGAGTATGAAAAATGGAAATTGATGGAAAATTCCTCAATCTAGTGGAGTCCATATACAGCAAACCTACAGCCAACATTGACTGATTTACATATATTAAACCAACCTTGCTTCCCTGGGATAAACCCCACTTGGTGATGATGAACAATCTTTTTAATATGCTTCTGTATCCAGTTGGCTAGAATTGTGTTTAGTATTTTAGTATCAATGTTCATCAGAGATATTGGTATGTAGTTTTCTTTTTTTGTTTTAGCACAGTCTGCTTTTGGTATCAGAGTGATGTTGGCTTCATAGAAGCTGGAAGGGAGTATTCTTGTGTCTTCAGTGTTTTAGGAGAGTTTTAAAACTCTTGCTTGAAGGTTTTGTAGAATTCATTTGTAGAACCAACTGGTCCAGGACTTTTATTCTTGGGAAAGTTTTTGATAACTGTTTGAATTTCTTTGGCTGTGATTGGCCTGTTCTTAATTTGTAGGTACAATTAGTTTAATTTTGGAAGTTCATAGGTATCTAGAAACTCATCCATTTATTCCAGGTTCTCTGGCATGGTGGCATATAGTCTTTCATAAAAGCCTCACAAGATATGTTGGCTATCTATGGTGTCTGTTATGATATCTCCTCTTTCGTTTACAATCCTATGTGTTTGAGTCTTCTTTTTTCATATTGTGAGTCTGGCTAAAGGTTTGTCAATTTTGTTTACCCTTTTAAAGAACATTTAGCTTCATTGATCTTTTATACAGTTCTCTTACTTTCAATGTCACTTATTTCCGTCCTAACTTTAGTTATTTCAGTCTTTCTGATTACTTTAAGGTTCCTTTGTTCTTCTTCTTCTGAGTCTTTAAGGTGTGAAATCAGATTGTTTATTTGAGCTTTTGTTTCATTCCTTGATGTGTTCTTGTATGGCTATGAATTTCCTTCTCAGTACTTCCAGACTGTATCCCAAGTATTTTGAGAGCTTGTGTCCTCATTTCCATTGACATATTGAGACATTTTGATTCCTTCCTTAATTTCCTCT
The DNA here is from genome assembly GCF_950295315.1 of Erinaceus europaeus. Classification (NCBI taxonomy): domain Eukaryota; kingdom Metazoa; phylum Chordata; class Mammalia; order Eulipotyphla; family Erinaceidae; genus Erinaceus; species Erinaceus europaeus. The sequence continues at coordinate 29,108,592 of NC_080162.1, forward strand.
TTGAACCCCCCCACAGTAGTCATTAAGTAGTGCACTGTTGAGTTTTCATATCTTGAGACTTTTAGTATTTTTTTTCTTGTTAAGTGTGAATTTAATTCCACTGTGGTCTGAGAAGATGTTTGGGATGATTTCAATGCTCTTGAATTTGTTGACACTGTCACTATACAATATACTAGACCAATATACGGTCTGTCCTTGAGAATGACCCATGTAGACTTGAGTAGAATGTGGATTCCAGTTTCTTGGGGTGAATAACTCTGAAAATGTGCAATAGTTCTAGTTTACCTATCTCTTCATTTAGTTCACTTCTTTCTTTATTGGCTTTCTGCTTAGACATTCTGTCAGTTTGAGAGACTGGGATGTTGAAATCCCTCACTATTACTGTGTTGCTGTAAATATACTGCTATAGCTCTTTCAGTGGATGTTTGATATATTTAGATGGCCTCTTACTGGGTGCATAGATGTTAATAACCACTAAGTCCTTTTGATTGACTGATCCTCTGAACATTAAGTAATGTCTATCCTTATCTTTTTAAATTTTATTTATTTTAATAATCATGTCAGATATGAGAATAACTGTTGCTGCCCCTTTTTGTGGTCCATTTAACTTTGAGTCTGTGTTTGTCTTCTTGAGGTAGGTGAGTTTCCTGCAGACAACATATGATTAGGTTGTGCTTTCTGATCTATCTTTCTACTCTGTGACTTTTAATAGGTGAATTCAGGCCATTGAGATTTATAGATACTATAAACTGAAGGTATTTTAATGACATTATTCTATACTTTTAGAGTTAGAGTTTACTAATACATGGCAATGTTGTGATTGTTTACAGGAGAACTTTCTGAACTTCTTACAGGGCAGGCTTAGTGACAGATTATTCCTTCAACTTTTGCTTGTCTGAGATGGTTTTTATGCCTCCATCTAGTCTGAATGACAGTCTAGCTGGATACAGTAGTCTTGGCTGAAAGCCTTTCTCACTGAGCACTCGATAGATATCTTGCCATTCTCTAATGGCCTTTAGAGTTTGTGTGGAGAAATCTGCTGCTAATCTTATGGGTTCTCCTATGTAAGTGACTGATTTTCTGTTCCAGCCTTCAGGATCCTTTATTTATTCTTATTTACATTCTAAATAGGATGTGTCTTGGTGTCTTTAAGTCTGGGTTAATTTTGTTTGGGACTTTCTGGTATTATTTAACTTTTATGTCTTTTATGATGTCTAAAGTAGGGAACTTCTCAGCTATTATGTCCTGTAGAATTCCTTCTTCTCCCTTTCTCTCTTTCTTCCTCTGGTAAGCCAATGATACATATATTACTTCTTTAGGAGTCATCCCCTATGTCTCTATTATTGTTTTATTGTTTTCAATGTCTGTTAATCTCTTTTTGAGATTTATTACTTCTTTCTTAGTTTTCTCTAATTCACTCTTGATCTTGCTAATTCTGTTTTTTTTTTGCCCCATTTATTCTGCTCTCTCTCCCCTCTATTGTTTTCTGCAGCTTAAATATTTTGTTATCCTGTTCTGATTCTGTATTAGCTTGTTTAGCTAGTTGTCCTTTAAACTCAGCTATTTCATCTTTCAGCTGTCAGATTTCCTCAAGATAAACAGTGTTTACTTTCAAAGTCTCATTTGTTGTTTCCTCATTTCTGACGATATTACTTTCAGAAGCTTTCTTTACTCTTGTAACTATTGCATTAATTAGCATTTGGATGCTGTCTTCATCCTTATGTGCTTCTATCTTTGGGGGGCTTTTATTTGGACTTTTGTCCAGATTTATTTCTCCAATATTTCTTTTCAGTTTAACCATTGTATTTGGTTTGTTACAAGGTCCTTCTCTCAACACTTTTCTATCCACTAGTGACAGTTACCTGGATTTATTTGTGTCTATAAGGTAGAAAGAGTTCACATGAGAATGCCTTATGTGTACTCAAACAGAATATTTATCTTGTTTCTTGGTGTGGAGGACTCTTAAATGTCCAGTAAGTTTAATTCATTAAAGTCTTTATTTATTTCTATTGTTTCTTTATCAATTCTCTGCATAGATGGCCTGTCATTTTGAGAAAGTAGGGTGTTAAAGTCTCCTACTATTACTGTTTCTATTGATATATTTTTGTAGTTCTTTCAGCAAAGTTTTGAGGCATTTAGATGACCCCTGAGTGGGTGCTGACTGAGCCTTTGATCATAATGTAATGTTCATCCTTATTGTTCATTAATTTGTTTTTATTTTATTTCATTTTGCCTCCAGGGTGATTGTTGGGCATTAAGCCAACTCCCCCTGCTCCATCCTGCATTGCTGATATCTATCTTCTTTCTACCTTGAGAACCGCCCTGCCTGCAGGGTAACATGAATCTCACCTGCTAAAATCCTCACAACAGTTGCTAAGAAAGCTTCCACCTTCCCAGCATGCTTTTGCCTTTTCCACTCCTTTTCCTAGCCATTTCCATTTCCAACTTACCACTTCTGGTTTTATCCTATAAAAGCATTGGCTCTCTGATCAATAGATCCTTTTGCATTGCCACGCTGCCATGAGTTCCTGAGTCATCTATCTCCCACATCGCTGAGTGAGTAGCAGCCCCATTACTTCCATTCTTTCACTTTGAATCTGTATTTGTCCTGTTGAGTTAGGTGGAATTCCTGCAGACAGCATATGGTTGTGTTAAGTGTCCTGATCCATTTTCCGACTCTGTGCCTCTTACTTGTGGCTTATTGAGTTTCTGGAGAGATTCTGGTTGTATTTTGTTGAGTTTACAGGTAATTAATTATTCATTGTTTTTTTATCTAGTTTATCAGTAGTGTGATCTGAAATTGCTCCTATTCCATATGCACGCCTCTGGAAGTCCCTGTATACATACATCTTCTTAAATCTTATAGAGTCCTTTTCTCATACTTTTTCAATACGTTGATTATGCTTGCTGAGATTCATTTGGGACTACATGAATTACTTAAGAGGTCATAGTAGTAAAATTTAATGGTATTTTTGCTTTAACTAAATCCCTGAGGTAGTTCATAGTTCTTTGTTTTGCTGCTGGGAAGTTGGCTGGGTGGTGTTTTTCTAGCTGGAAAGACCTGGAGGCTTCAGTAATATGTAGATTTTTCACTTAATCACTTATTAATGATTAAGAAACCAAAGATAAGAAATGAAGATAAGTGCACTGAGATAGGGCATAAAGAATAATTAGAATTTTGACTTAATCACTAGTAATTAAGAAAGATAACAGAGATAACAGATAAGATAAGGAAGATCAAGACTGAGAAAGGGATAAAATTTGGTCATACAACAGGCATGTGACTGATTGAGGTTGTACCCCAAATTCTCCCCCCTATTGTCCAGTTGCTATATCTAGATTCTGTCTAGCATTGGATTGGCAGCTAGTGGTCTCAAAGAGATGTGGTCTAATGAGGATCCAGAATGCCATCCTTGGCATTCTTCCACAACTCAGCTCAGCTGCTCCATTCACTATTCCTGGTCCAGCCATTGCCAAGCTGCTCCATTCACTATTCCTGTTCACTATTCCTGGTTCAGCCATTGCCAAGCATGATCTCTTGAGTTTCAAGTATCAATCCCTCATACCTTGTCTGCCCACTTGCCATATGTGTCTGTACAGACTTGTGAGTTTTTGAAGAAATCTCAATTGTATTCTATTGAGTCTCAGTAGAGTTTTCATTCCTTTTCCTAGTTTCATAGGATAATAGTCCTATGCTCCTGCCTACCTGCCTCAATGTTGTGGTTTTTAATAAGATTTATCTATTCTATTTTAATGTAAGAAGCAGACCAGATTTAGCACTGTTCATCTCTGGTGCCAGGGAATAAAAAGGTGCTTTAATTTTGTGTTCCCATTTTACAAAAGCAGCAAAAGAAAACCCCAAGGTGAATGCTGTGATGAATGTCTCAAAGTTAGGCATGGTAGAGATAACAAAACACATTGTCTTTTGTTTGCTTTTTACTATAGTAGAATACCAGGCTGAACCAGAAACAAAAGCAAACCTGTATTATAAATATCAAGAATACCTACTCTAATCACCCTTTGTACCATTTCCTTGTATTTCAATTAAACTATGTCTGAATACAATTCTCATGAAAGCCCAAATATACTTAAAGTGGGTGATAATATTACAAGACATGTGGGGAGTATAGAGGTTGAATTATGTTATAAGTGTAATTTTAATCTACGTCAGGATCCTGATATGTTTTCTTGAATACCCATGAAAAGCAGCCTAAGAAGTTTGGATTTTAAAGGACACCAATATCTCTAGCAACATCAATACTCTAATCTTCACTTTTCTAAGTAAAATATTTCTATCAGTGAGATAAATAATGTCTAATGCACAAAAATTATTTAAAATTACTTGAATCTGTTGATAATATACCATAGAATTTCATATTTTATGATTTTATGTACCAGAGAAAAAACTGAAGTATGATGTTTTTCAGTCATCTTGATTTTTTTTATCTTATGTGTATTAAAATAGTTCTTTTAAACTATATTTGTGTGTGTGTATCACTCAAATGTTTTTTAAAATATATGTGTGAAATAGCAGGATAAAATATTCTAAAAACTTCTTCCATTCACTGCTTGACTACTAAGAATCAATTCTTTAACTCAAGAGCTTGTGGTATTTGTATTTCCCACACAAAATAACATCTTCCCTGTTAGTGAAAAATATTATTGGTCATTATGCCAGGTCCCCTGCATTGCTTAATGCTGTGGTCTATTTACATAATCATTGTTTTACCTGCCCTGCCTGTAGGGTATTGGTTTATCCCATTGGTTAGAACCTTTGCAACAGCTGCTATGGAAGCTTTTTACCTACAAGCTCTTTTTTCTCCAAACCCTCTCCTAGCCATTTCCTTTTCCAAACTGCCACTTCCTTTTCAAAAGATATAAAGGTGTTGTCTCTGATCAATAAAGGCATTGCATTGCATTCCCACTCAGCCACGAGTTCCTGGTCTCTTCTTTCTCTGGCAACGCTAGCCAGGCATCTTGGCGCACCAACATTGGGCCTAACCCACTCATCCCCCAGATAAGTATACACCACTTGGCTCTCTGCAGCCTTGCATTTTACGAAGGCACTGTGATTATTTTTCCCCTCTTATTATTTTTCTAAGACCCCTCCACCATGGGCAACCTTCCTCCTTTATGAAGAGGTTTCCCAAACCATCTACTCTTTTATCATGAGACAGTTTCTCTGTCTCTTGAACATTTTGCTCTGGGTCACACCTTGGTTCCTCATGACCGTGATCATAGAGCTTGGAAGATGTGCAGAAATATCCCCTGGGACTTCCTGGACTCCCTCCCATGTCTCCCATGGAAAAGGGTGACTCTAACTTGCAGAGCCTTCTCCAGAAACTTGGCAGTCTCCAAGAATGGAGACACAAAGTTAATTCTACCCTCCTGATTCAATTCTTTCTTCTATGGGAAGACATTTTTGGGAATGGGTGCCTGCAGCAATCCCACAGGGACAGTCAGAACCAGCCTAACTGGGATTTTGAGGCTCTTTTTAAAGTAGGACACCCTCTGGGGACTCATAATGCAACATAGCAGGATCTAAATAATCTGGTTCAAAGTACCTAAAAAAAAACTCCCTACCACTTCTCTCCCCCACCCCTCGATCTCTCTGAATATCTTAAGTTTGCTCTCTGTTTCAGTTGTGTTTTGTAAGAGAGTGATTTGAATGACTGAATTTTTGTAAGGCCCATTTTGCTCTGAGTACTCTGAAACTTAATTGACTTTATAAAAAAAAAAATGCTGGATGCAGCCATTATTTCTGGAGATGTCCAGAAACAATCCTAAAATTTATTTTTCTTTTGTTTTTTTTTTACGTCTTGGTATAAATGTGAAACATTTAATCTTGAAAACTGTATGGATATGGGCAGGTGAGATAGCATAATGGTTATTCAAAGAAACTCTTATGCCTGAGGCTCCAAAGTTCCAGATTCAATCCCCTATAGAGCTGAGCACTGTCCTGGTAAAAACAAACAAACAAACAATAGAAAAACACAATGTCACTAACGTGTTAACTCTCTAAGTAACCTGAGTTTGTTTTAAGTATAAGGTAAAAGTTAGTTAAAAATCAATATATTTTAACTAAATCTGGTCTGAAGATCCTGCACACACCTAGGGTGTGTCTCCATCTTAAATGGGTGTAACAAAAGTTAGAAAAGATGCTATTGATATGTAAAGCTCTCATATACCTTCTCAATTAAAGAGGTAGAACCAGCCAGGGTGAATGATAGATGACACAATGGTTATGCTAATGTTTCTCATTCTTGAGGCTTCTAATGATGGTTCTTCTGTTTACCTTTCCACATTTTATTGAGGCTTCAGCTTTTTAAACAACCTTAAAATCATACTATAAAGGACTTCCAAAATTATAAAGGTACTTAAACCAATTATAATAATCGAATTATCAATTATAATAAACTTCTAAGTTGTCACAAGTTTTGTTTCACAAGTAAGCGATTACAGCTATGTCAAGCCTTCACATGAAGAAGCATCTGCTTATATGAAATCCCCAGAAATCCATTTTTGACCCCTGTCCTCTGACATAGCCCACAACTACAGCCACCCCCCAAAAAAAACCCATGATGTGACCTGACACGATATGTAGAACCTGATTCACAGACTCCAAAGGACAGAACTTTCCTACCTCCTTTCTCTCACCCATCATTGTCTGCCCTTCTTGCTTCTTTTTCACCTGTCACCTTTTGGCAGTTCCAGCTCACTTTCTACAGAAAAGTGGAATTCCGATGGTTGACCTCCCCCATCCAAATAGACATGCAGTGTTTCATCCCCTGGCATTTCTTCCCCTGGTCGTCAGCATTGGACTGACACTTCTATTGGTCTTACTGGTACACTTCTTAGTCACCTTAAACAACTTTACAGCAGCTTTCCTTTATGCTGCTGGGTTTCTCAAAGACTGACCTACAGCAGTCCATGGACTTTACAGCCAGCTGTCTTTGGGACTCTACAGTGCTGAATAGCCCCTTTGCTTGGCAGGCCATGTCCCTTCGCCTGCAGGCCCTGTCCCAAGAATCAGGAAACGCCCCCCTTTCGCCTGATAGGCCCTGCCCCCAGAGGCAGGAAACGCCCTCCTTGCCTGCAGACCCTGCCCCCAGAGGCAGGAAATGCCCTTTGAGGCAAGAAACACCCCTTTTCACCCAGCAGGCCACCCCTTGACATCACACTGGCTCCTGCTGCTCTCCTACATGTCCCTCCCAGTCTTATTGCAGTTCTTTTTGAAAATGCCTGCATGATACGGGTTTCTGTTCATCCCTACACTGCTGTTCCTCTGACAGAAATTGAGTTTTTTACAGACATTGACACATTTATATATGGCCATTAAGAAAGAAGGAGATGTTGAGAATATGTGAGTATGTGATTGAGCTTGGCAGGGCTTAAACCTGAGGGGTGTGTCAATCCTGTTAGTCTCTCTCTCTACTGAGAGGTTGAGCAAGGAGGGACAGTAGAACCCCAAAGGCATGCCTCCTCCTGTGAGACTCCCAGCCTCACAAAGCACCCCACATTCCTGATATTATGGCCATTAGATAAAAAGAAAAGGGAGATGTTGGTCATTACACCAGGTCTCCTGCATTGCTTAATTCTGTGGTCTATTTACATAATCATTCTTTTGCCTGAGATCCACCCTGCCTGCAGGGTATTGGTTTATCCCATTGGTTAGAACCTTCAAAAGAGATGCTATGGAAAATTTTTACCTTCACACTCTTTTCTCTACCCCCTCTCCTAGCCATTTCCTTTTCTGACCTGCCACTTCCATTTCAAAAGATATAAAGGCATTGTCTCTGATCAATAAAGACATTGCATTGCATTCCCACTCAGTCATGAGTTCCTGGTCACTTCTCTCTCTGGTGACGCTAGCCCGGCAAAATATAACTGATAATATTGCCAACATACATTCTGAAAATTTTGATGTTATCACATCCTCACACTTAACAGGAAATAACAACAGAAGATTTTCATACAATAGCCAAATGATTTGCTGACTGAAACCACAGGGCAACAGTTCAGAGGAAATATCAAATTCCAAGACTGCCCAAGCACAGTATTCAACATGGCAGACCCTGGTCAAAGTCAGAAACCAGAACATTGAGACATTCACTAAATAAAATGTGGGGAAGGGGTTATATTATTAACAAGAAACTATAAAAATAAAAATTAAGATATATATTAAATTTTAAAAATAATGTTATATGTATAATATATAAAACAAATGTAAAGCAAATATAAAAAGAAAGAAGGGCCAGGCAGTGTTACACCTGGTTAAGTGCACATACTACTGTGCAGAATGACTTGGGTTCAAGGCCAAGGTCCTGCAAGGGGAAAGCTTCATTAGAGGTGAAGCAGTGCTGCAGGTGTCTCTCTGTCTCTCTCCCTCTTTTTCTTCCCTCCCCTCTCATTTTCTCTCTGTCTCTATCCAATAATAAATAAATAAATAAAATCTTTAAAAAATATATAAAAGAAAATTAAGAGTGTTACTTGTTTTATCTTTTGGGAGCTCTGAAGTATCTCTTATTTATCATATTCAGAAAATTTAAATTTGTTAATGTTAACTGCAAACACAAAAGAGACTTTAAAGTAGTACTTTTTCTCTGGGATTCAGAGGTTTCTGAATGTCAAAATGGAAATGAGATGTTTTAGTCACTTTTATTCATATCATATTAATTTATTGAGCTATGCAACCATATCTTGGGTCACATCATAGTCAGGGAGTTATTCAATGTACTATTTACTCAGATCTGCATTTCCTTCTTATGATGCTATAACTTTACTACCAGATATATCCAGTAACATGGAGGTATCAAAATGTCATGGAATATGAATCTTGATTCCTGTCCATAGATATAAATGCATGATATCACCACTAGCAATGCATTCACCCATGTCACCTCTCAGCTAAGTCATGTCCTCAGTATTTACAAGATCAAAATCAAGGAGCTAGTAAATATGAACTTTGTGTAGAAGCTCTAGGGGGAAGGGGGGAATCACCTCCCATCCTCATAGGGAGAAAAAAAAGTCCAATTCCTTGAAGCTAATGCCTTATAGCTACTGTGATGTTGCACACATTTCTTAGTAGGAAGAAAGATGGTATCTATTCATCAACATTTATATAGGACTGAAAGAGCCAAAAATACCTCATATCCAAGCTTGTGTGCAAGGAAAATTGTCTTTTGTGTTCAAGTATTTTATCCTAATTAATCAACTCAGGGCACTAGCTATTGAATTGCTATAAAATAATCTTACTTCTATCATTCTTCCATTAGTAAAGCCTCTACTCACCAAATTATCCCTCATTCACCTTATCTAGCCAAAATTGTTCCAATAGTATCTATAATGTATGAGAGAAAGAAAGAGAGAAAAAGAGAGACATGAGAACAAGAGAAAACACAAACATCTGAAGAAATCCATTTCAGAATTTTTCCTCAACACTTATCTCCAAAATGGCCCATTTGATTCATGAACATCTCTAATGTATATCATCAGTGACTGAAGGAGTTTTTTATATGATTTTTGACAATTTAACAAGTCCTCCTGACAAATTAAATGGTTGTGTTGACAACTTAACTGTACTGCCAATCAATATTTTCAATTACTTTCATTGTCATTCAGAAAAAATACAACACGAGGTCACACAGTGGTAAAACCAAGGAACGAAAATAAAATGAGAAGCAATTGATGGGGTGGGGGTTGGAGGAAGGGAAAAAGGAAACTTTAAAGCACAACACAGCATGAACTACTCTTGGCCTAGGGGACTCCAGGATTTCCAGACATGTCTGGAAAAATTGCACTTCCCTTGGGGTGACTTTCTCAGATTCTACAATGAAGATTTCCCCATCATATGAGCTATTTTAAAGTCATTAGGTTTGAGATATGGATACACAGAATTTTATTAAAAGATCTTTTTAGGCATTTGCCAAGTTGCCATTACCACAAACTCAGTCCTTCTGAAAGGCCCTCTAGGACCACAGGTAATGTTTCATAGTCTTTCCAGGGGTCGATTGGTCAGTCTGAAAAATTCAAGTCTGAGAATACCAAGGCAGAGGTCAGCCTTCTTAAGCTTTTCAAAGGGATAGCAGTAAATCAATATTTTCAAATGTGTATTTATCATGCGGGAAGAGAGGTAAACCATGGAGAACAGAACAAACACAGAAAATATTCCAGGTTTTTCCCATCCAGAGGCTAAAAATGGTAACAGATGATATGGGGGTTAAAGCAAGATTTTAAGAATAATGATTTTTAAAATGAGAGCTCATAGTGAAGCATAAACAAGGGGTTGCTCAGTAGCATCTACTAGTCTTCCAGTAAAGAACACAAGTCCTTATGACTTCTGGCCACTCTACTACTTGGGCTGTCCTGTCCATCCTAAGGTAAGAATGCAAAGCCTGTCTCTCTTCAGGTTTGTTTGTCTTCTCTATACCATTTGTTCATATGTCAGAGGCTGTCCTCCCACTTCATCTGGTCCTGGGATCCATCTACTCTACGAAGTTTTCTCTGGTTGTATTGATTCATTAAGGTCTCTTACTGGCCTGTCTCCCTCAGATACTTGGTAAGTCTGAATCACTTAGTGTCTTGTATTATTATCAAAATACTTCACATTCTAAGTATTTTAAAATATTTATTTAATCTCCTTTGTGAATTGAAAGTATCCTTGGGAAAGGACAATATTAGTCTTCTCAGGACCTCTCACCATAACTGAACCAGTGATGGCAGGAAAGCTTCATGTCCAATACTGACTCCAGATGATGGGTAGCAGTTGCCAGAACTGACATGTTGAGCCAAATTCTCAAATGCAATTAGGTTACACTAAGAGAGAATGTTGTGATCAGTTGGCAGTGTCTACACTGGGTATGAAATCAGGACATAACAATATATAGGCGCTTTTTTTTTTTATCAGATTCCTAGACAAAATTCTGATGTATTCTCAACAAAGAAAAAAAAGTCATGAATTAAGCCATTTATCAGGCACTAGCAATAAACTCAAGACTAGTGTATAACCAAACATAAGCTTCAGTAATTCCCACAAGAAATGTTATAAGTGATATAAGTGTTCATAAAGGACAAAGTATACCAGGTATTAGAGAGGAAGAATAGAGTAAGATCTGGTCTTCAAAAGGCTCAGCACCTAGTAAAGAATAGACATGAGTGTCCAGCAGTGTCATTAACAATAATACAGCAAATATTCTCCAAAGAAGTCTTGACATTTATTTAGAAGAAACATAAAACACTCTGTATTGGTGATAACACTGCTGTTGGACCATAAATATGAGAATTTTATTGACAATAAAATAAATTATGGGCGGGGGTAGACAGCATAATGATTATGCAAAGATACTCAGGCCTGAAGCTTCAAAGTCCTAGGTTCAATCCCCTATACCACCATAAGCCAGAACTGAGCAGTGCTCTGCTAAAAAGATAAAAAAGGAAGAAGTGTAATTTAATATTTCAAAGATAAAGTCATTACTAGATATGTACTAACAATTTGATCCCACTGTTTAATTAGATTACCACTCTGAGGTCTTATGTGCTTAGATTGAAGGAATATATACTCAGAACCTATAATCTTAGACTAGGGAGAACAAAAGCAACTTGTGGTGTCACTTTATAAGATAAAGTTATATGTAAATAGCATTAAAGGACATAAATTGTGGTGAAATCTTGTATGATATAGCAAATCCTAACAATGGGATTTTCAAAGTTAACCCAATTTCCAAATAATTTGGTTATAACACTATCTATTATTCTCTTAAATCCTAAAACAGCAGGAACCTTCCCCTTTCTCTATAAAGCCCATACATCTCCCAGCCCTGAAATCTATAGGGTGGGGCTCACTTTCTTGCATGCTTCTCTCAAGTCATACCAACTGATACTGTATCTGCTGATCCCAACCTAATCAATGCAAATAGTACCACCTCATCATGCTTCACTTCAGACTGTGACTAGAGACTTCAGGTGTGAAATGTCAACACTTCAGCTTCATTACTCTGGTGAGACCTTTCCTTAGTTCAAAGGACTCCTTAATTCCATTTTGGGTGCACACTTCTTAACAAAACCTCAAAACCTACATATCGACCAGGGCCCATGAGATAGGACATATGTCCATGTATACATAAGTTAGGGGAAAATATACACCTTAAATATACACCTTAAAGCAAAAGTGCACAATAGTTTGCAGTGAGTCAATAAATGCAGCAAGCAAGAAGAAACACCTAAAAATGACACCATAAATTACCTAATCAAATAGTTTCTATTAGACCTAGATACCCTCCTCACCTACTTCCTATTTTACTTCCCTCAGTCACTCCAAGTCTACCTTGTCAGACAACATAAGGACTATAAAAGCTGAATAAGGGCAAGAGACTGGCATACTTTAATGATGAGTCTTTAGTCACTATCAGGCCATCCCATCACTTGAGGTAGTGAAGCAGGTCTGCAGGAGTATATCTTTCTCTCTCCCTCTCTGTCTTCCCATCCTCTCTCAATTTCTTTTTGTTCTATCTAACAACAATGACAGTAATAACAATAACAACAACGATAAACAACAGGGCAACAAAAGGAAAAAAATGGCCTCCAGAGCAATGGATTCATAGTGCAGGTAGACTTGCTGAGCCCTTTATAATACCTCAGGGTAGGTTGAAAACATTCTTAAAGGCACAAGACAATGGATGTAAACTAGAACTTTCAACATGCAGCACTTGCAGATCAGAAAACACATTTCCCCAGAAAGCAAGATTCCCTATAGGTAAATATTGACAAAGCCCACTGAGTCACTGAGATGGATAATCTCAATCAGGATGACTGAGTCACTGAAAGAGATCATCTCAATTCAGATCTTCAAGTTGGAAAAACATAACACTGAAGTCCTAAAGGGTCAAATGTTACAAAGTATTATATAATCAATCACTTGAGATGACTGTGAAAAAAAAAAGAGTCAAGTCACATGATGGAAGTCTAACACGTGTAGACTCAGGAGAAGTGCCTAATAAAATGATGTCCTACTGGTATATTTATTTTTTCAAGTGGTCAATAGCCTCTAATATTTTGGAACATCATTTTTCTAAACACACTTTCTCTATCATTCCCTCTCTTTTCATTATATACTGAACAAATAATCCCTCAGTTCTCAAGCTTGGACATTGCTAGCAATTAAACAAAGATAATATTATATTTCAAAAATACACACATAAATATTCTTATAAAGCCTGGGATAGAAGCTTATGCAGAGAAAATCAGGATTCTCAAAGCTAGTTCTATAGTTGTGATATTGAAGAAGAAGGGAAAAAAAAACAATAGATTTGGCTCAGTTCTGTTAACCATCAGCAATTATCTTCCTGTCAAAGCTAAAGGTAACAAATTTCCCCATATCCAGCAAGGCTATATCACCAACCAGACACCAGCATCATCTGATGGCAAGTAAATCACCACAGCAGCCACGGACCCTGACAGACAAATGCTCTGTCTCATAAAATCCAGGCCTATCATTCAGAAGGGAAAAAAGGTTCTCTCAGATGGTCTCACATGGGAGAGATTAAATGTAGCAGATTCAATAAGTACAGTATATTTAGGCAAATCCTAAATATATGAGAATTATTAATGGACTCTACACCAGTCTTTTTAATCTGTTGCCAACATATGCTCATCTGTTTTATCTTGATATGCCTTGTTTCTTGATGGACGTAACAGGCAGATACTGTACATTATTCCAGACTTAATCAGAGTGAACAGCACAAGAACAATGTCCTGCTCCTATTAAATGGGGTCAACTTTAGTAATAGTTGTTCTTTATATAATGAAGACTGTATAATAAAAGCTAGCACTAATATGTCCTGTCCTTATACTTAACAGTAGCATTCACTGCCTGACATGCTACATAATGGGATATCAGTTCTTTTTTTATATTTATTTTATTTATTTATTCCCTTTGTTGCCCTTGATATTTCATTGTTGTAGTTATTATTGTTGTTGTTGTTGATGTCGTCATTGTTGGATAGGACAGAGAGAAATGGATAGAGGAGGGGAAGACAGAGAAGGGGAGAGAAAGACACCTGCAGACCTGCTTCACCACTTGTGAAGCAACTACCCTGCAGGTGGGGAGCTGGGGGCTCGAATCTGGATCCTTATGCTGGTCCTTGTGCTTTGGACCACCTGCACTTAACCCACTTCTCTACTGCCCGACTCCCCAGGATATCAGATCTTAAATCCTGTTTGGAAACAAAGTACTACATTACTATAGGGCACTTGGAATGTGGCTGGAATTTCTTGATAATTTGTGTAAGGAAGCAACATCCCTCACTCCCACCCTGCAAACAACATCAAATGCTGGTGTTAGAGTTTAAAAGCCAACATATTATTTAATAAATGTCACCTTTAGTACTCACAATTAGCAATAATTAATGTGGGGTTGGAACATAGAACACTGTGCAAGCATCAGAGGAATCATTTCTATTAGGAATCACCTCCACAAACATATATATGGTATATCACTGTCAGCAAAGAAGCTTGCTTTAGTCAGCAATGTACTTGAAGGTTTTGCTGAAATAGAAATATTCGAGGTCAAAAGGCATCATGTATATTATAGTTTTCCAGGCTAGTGTGGGGGAGCCTCTTCCCAGGTGTGTACTCTGTGTTGGAGAGAACGCAACCGAAGCCAGCCTGGCCTGCTACTCACTCAGCGACACGAGAGAGATGACTCAGGAACAGACTCGTGGTGGCAAGGTAATTCAATTCTTTATTGATCAGAGAGCCAAGGCTTTGAAAGGTTGGACCTGGATGTAGCAAGTTGGAACTGAAAAGGCTAGGAAAGGGGCAGAGAAAGGCAAAAGGGGCTGGAAAGGTAGGAACTTCCTTAGCAACTGTTGCCTGGGTTTTAACTGGTAGGATTAATAATATCCTACAGGCAGGGAGGGTCTTGAGGGTAGAAAAAAGATAGATCAAAGGAATGGAATGGGTGGGGATCTTTCAGACAAAACAATGATTATGGAGATAATCAGTCTAAGACGAGAGGATGGATGTCCCCTCAAGTCAAGCCCTGCTAAGCTCAACCATATCCTCACAATTTTCTGACAATAGCTATACATTAAATGTGCATATATGTATCATATGTGTACATATACATGTGCATATGTGTACATGAGTACATACATAATACCATGAAGTTTGACTTTAGCTATCCACTTCAATTATCAAACAAGTATATTAAGATAATCAGAACATGTTGTTTTCGATGGGTTATGTTGTTTTTGCCGGGCTGGCTTCACGGGCGGGTAACAGATGACCAGGGACTCATGGTTGAGCTGTAGGCAGTATCTCTTTATTCATGCAGGACGCAGCACAATCTAAGCCGAGCCAAGCTAAACTAAAGGTAAAGTACTCTAAAACTCACAATGCTGTCTTTATATATACTTCCCAAGTAGGGTGGAAACAGGATGTGACATAGAGAGGGTGGAGAGAAAAGTGACTGGTGAAAATCAGGGTGTGACAAAGAAGGGATCAGGGTGTGACAAGGAGGGGGGGTGGAGCAAAAACATATCATGAAACAGTGGGGATTGAACCAATCCCCACTGGAGGGAGGTGCTTGTTAACAGCGGTTATGTAAATAGAATGAAGTGGTTATGTAAATAGAATAGTGTTAAGCAGGGGGGATTTAAACCAAATGAAACAGAAGGGGTCTCATGCATACCAACAAGAACAGATATTCATAAAAGAGAAATCTGTCAACCATCATAAAATGCAGAGTGAAAAGTAACATTAGTGGCTAAGCACCCTTATAGCATGATATGTGTGTGTTTTAAAAAATGTCTACTCACTGTATCCCCCATTATATGCCAACACTGGCTAAATGTATATTTGTATCATGCTGCTAAATTTTAACAAATTATGAATAAAATATATTTAATATTATATTAAACAGGAAAAAAAACAAGAATTAGAAAACTTGAGAACTTGGGCTGAAAATCAAACAGCTACTGGCTTTGAGTAGATCCAAGATTCAAGGTCAAGTTCATCCAAATCAAAGACCATTGCTCTACATCAAAGGTGTCAATGATAGAAGATCAGCCTCTTGGAACTGTTATCATCCACAACCACCTCTAGGGTTAGATTACTGGAATAAGACTTTCCAGCCAAGTTGAGGGTTAAATATAAGCTCAGAAGTCTACCCAGTCCTCTAACCTGCAATTTGAGCTCCCAGATACCATGAGGCAGGTGCCTGAAGTTGCCAAGCTGCCATTCATTACCCCCCCCCCAAAAGAAATTAGATGGAGGGGTGTAACCAGTTAATCACACATAGTACAAAGCTCATGGAGCCACTCAAGGATCCAGGTTCCAGCCACCACTCCCCATCTGCAGGGGTTCTGTTTTATAAGCAATAAAGGAGGACTGCAGGGGTCTATCTTTCTTGCATACTCCCTTTCTCCCCTTCCTCCCTCAATTTCTCTCTGTCTTATCCAATAAAATGGAAAATATGGCCACCAGAAGCAGTGGATTCATAGTGTCAGCACCCAGCCCCAGCAAAAAAACCTGGGGGCAAAAAAAAGGGCCCAGACTTAAAAAGTCTATAGCTATAACTTGTCAGTTTCTATTCCTTTCTCCCCCCCCTGCTTTATCCCTTTGTTTTTTGGTTCTCTTTTACTTATTTTATTTTTACAGGACAAAGAGAAATTGAGAGCAGAGGGGCGATTGGAGAGGGTGAGACACCTGCAGCACTGCTTCATGGCTGCTAAAGCTTTCCCCCTGCAGACAGGGGTCTGGGTATCGAGCCTAGCTTCTTGTGTATGGCAATACTTGTACTCAGCAGGGCGCATCACTACCCTAACAATGTTGGATTTCTAAGTATTAGGTTGAACCATATTGTAGGTGGAAAATGGTTGAGTAGTGACAGTTTCATATAATTAAAAATAATGAAATACCAGAGTTAAGGTAAGAAGAGGTAGAGCAAATTATTCACCTCGAGTGAGAAAATATTCACCCAAACACAGTATTTTAATTCCATAATAAAGTTAAAATGCTACAGCAATGTGAATGTGAGGAAAATACTGGAATAAGTTCCAAGTTTGTCTTGACACCTAAACAACTATTTGTCTTTAGATAACTTTTTGTGTCAGGTTCTTGATTATTTTCAACAAGAATCCTAAAAACTTCCAGTTCTTTTTTTTTTTTTTTTCCCTGAGCCTGAAATCTGATATGCAGGTGGATCCAAGTTATTGTCTGGGGAGGTGATGTTATGGTTGGAAAGGGACAGAAAACTGCATCAGGGAAGAGGGTAGCTCCCTAATATGTGAAAGGGGTATAAATATTGTTGACTGTAAACCCCATCGATTTGATTTGGTCTGGGGCCTATCTTCAGTCAGGAGCTAATGTGACCTCTGCACTAGTATAGCTACAGGCCCTTTGGAATATAACTAAAATATGCCTACTAGTTATCTACAAAATGGAGGAACCCCAACACTTCATCTGCACTATTCCAGCCTTTAGGTCCATAATTGTTCAATAATTTGTTTGCCTTTGTATGTTAACTCTCTTTTCAGCCACCAGGTTCCAGATGCTAGTATGATGCCAACCAGATTTCCCTGACAGATGACCCCAGCAATGTATCCTGGAGCTCCACTTTCCCAGAGCCCCACCCTAGTAGGGAAAGTAAGAGGCACGCTGGGAGTATGGATCGACCAGTCAATGCCCATGTTCAGTGGGGAAGCAATTACAGAAGCCAGACCTTCCACCTTCTGCACCCCATAATGACCCTGGATCTATACTCCCAGAGGGATAAAGAATAGGAACACTATCAGGGGAGGAGATGGGATATAGAGATCTGGTGGTGGAAATTGTGTGAAGTTTTACCCCTCTTATCCTATGGTTTTCTTAATGTCTCCTTTTTTAAGATAAATAAAAAAAATTAAATTAAAATTAAAAAACCTTCCAGTTCTAAATATACCCATGCAACTACTCTATGGCTGGCATCAGTGCCCTGATAGTGGACACACAACTATGAAAAAGAGAATGACATAATTAAGTATGAGAAGCCATAAGTAGGCAGTACTAATAAAAAAAGGAAAAAAAATCAGCCCTGGATAGTGAAACTAGAACTTAAAAACAACATTACTAATTCATAAAATCTAGGCCAAGAAGACCAAGTAGTTAATGTTTCCATCTACCTCCTTATTGAGTACTCAAAGCTCAACAAGAAATTGGGATGAGTAGTCTGAAGCATATTTTTCTCATCATACTCTTCTAAGAAGTTCACAGATCTTTAACATAGCTACAAATCAAATTCTAGCAGCCAAATGAATCTGGCATTACCCATCTCAGGATTTATAGCTGATGCTCCAATTCTTTATTTGGTCCTAAATCTGCCATTTATGAGGGAAGTATCTCAAGGGACCAGATGCAGTTACATGTTTAACATTTGCATATACAGGGACACTCTGACATTTGGTGACAGGACAGATTTCAGGAAAACATTCTAAGCATGACAGTGCTTTGGGTAGGAACATTAAACTACTCATGGATCTGGGGTGGGAATTACAACTTGAAATATAAGAGAGATTTAAGTAAAGTGGACTTAGGGATTTTCCGGTTTTGGCTAAGCCAAAAATATTCAGTGTACTTAACAGAAGAGGGAAAAAAATGCATTTCAGTAGTTATCTGCCATAATGTTCCTTTCATCAGCAGTCTCCTTTATTTTCCTATAATTTACAAGATAATTCTTTGATATCACCCATGTAAACTCTATCTAGAACCTTCAGTTTCAGTTCAAATTCAGCAAACAGGAGGAGGGTGCAATAAATAATGATTTGTTATTTGGCCCATAGAAATGAAAATTAGGTTTCTGATACATACAAGGTATTCAAATTACAATACTGCTGGTTATAATAATCAAACTATTTCACCACAAATCTGCATTTACAGATTTATTTAAATAATTAGAAGACCAGAGTTCATATGTCCATGGTGTCAGAGCAGTTAATATTAAGTTAATTTTCTAGTAGATAATAATTATAAAGTTTAAGATATTGAAAAAAAATTCACTACTCTGTGAAGACATTGGAAAATAATCAAAGACAGTCAAAAATTGGTTGGAGATTATCTCTTATCAAATGTCCAGAAGGCAAAATTACCAAAGAATAAGTAGAAAGCCATAGTTGCACTGACTAAAAGGGTCAAATGATGGTTTTGCCACTGACAGAGTAATTGGAAAGTGAGGGGGGAGACTCAAAAAAAGAAACATAAAAGATGAGGTTCTAAAGTCTAGAGATTTCAGCTGCTGCTTACCAAAGGAGAATCACAATTACATAAAAAGTTTATCTATTTTTTAATGAAAAAGAGGTAGAGAGTGAAAGGTGTGTACACACACACACACACACACACACAGAGATTTCAGCTGCTGTTTACCAAAGGAGAATCAGGAGAATCACAATTACTTAAAATGTTTATCTATTTTTAATGAAAAAGAGGTAGAGAGTGAAAAGTAGACACACACACACACACACACACACACACACACACATGGAGAGAGAGAGAGACAGAGAGACAGAGAGAGAGAAAGAAAGAGGCCAAGACAACAGAGCACTATGTAGGTGGTTCTAGGGTTTGAACATGGGACCTAAGAGCCTCAGGAATGAATGGCTTTTGCTGTCACCTAAACAAAATGTTTCATTTTAATTTAGTCAAGTTACTGTTACCTGACCACTAAAATCAAAACATATACAGAATTTATAACTTGCTTAAATAAATTCTGTATGCTATCACCAGCACCATTATAATTCAGAGCAGAGTAGTGCTCTGGAATATTAAAAAATAAAAAGAAAAGGAAAAATAAAAAGAAAGAAAGAAATTCTATGTTAGATTTTTCAAACAGCAGAATATCTATAAAACATTTTATCCACAGTGTTCTGAATAAAACAACACATTACTAGATAAATAAAAGGAAATATGACCCATAGTCAATATTTTATTTATCATTTTATTGAGAAAAAATTTTATTTATATAGCTGTTTTTGTTACAGAGGTACAGCTTCACATCTTCCCAAGATAGTAAATTGACAATAATTCTGAGATAACTATTATGGAACCAATATACTAGTACTTTAAGTAGCTGTACTAAACACTACCATGGCCTTAAGGGGTAAATAAAAAGCTTACAATGTATAAATAAATGGATTTAAAGGAAATTTCATCAGAGAAGCTGAGTTTAAAAATTAACAATAAGAGAGACCACCTGGGACTACAACAAGGCAGGACTAGAATGACTTCAGGTACCCATAAAACCACTTGTGAGAGCAAACACATGTGGCTCATGGACAGGGAGGAGCCTAAGGAGAGACTGAATGGCTGATAACAATCCTGCAGTTTACCAGTTGAGGCACCACCTCCACTCTGTTTTACCAACAAAAAGACTGCTGATGGGAGGATAGGACTCCCCTAAGACTCACCCAGTGCAACTGTGAGTGTCCATTGCTACTGCCCTCAGAGGCTGGAGCAGCAGGGGCAAGGCTGACATCTGAGAACAGAGAACTGACCAGGAAACTCAGGATAGGAGCTACACCTCAGTGGCCTAGCAGTGGCGCTGTATAATGGGAGCATTTCCACATTATTCTCCTGATGAGAACAAGGTGAATAATTGCCTCAGAACCTATAGACTATAAACGGGACTTGCTGAGAAACTCACAGGGCCCAGCAGTGCTGCCTGGCTTGGCAGAGAATCTGAATTGAGCCTGAAACTTTGGATCCTTGGGGTGTGAGAGTTTCTTTGCATAATCAATGTGCTGTCTCTGTCCTACCCTGCTTTATCTCTTGGTGAGGAGTGAGTGATTCAGCTAAGAGGCCTACTTATACTTTAAAAGCCTTCAAGCTCCCATAGGCTAGAGGGAAGAAAAAGAACAAAAGAGGCTTTTAAAGTCACTGTGCTCCAACTCAGAGGACTGAAATAACATTGAAAGAAGAATTAATTTCTACAACTGTGAATTCTATATGTGCCTTACTTAGGCACAAGTCAAGCCAGGCAAGAGTCATCAGTAATTTGAAAAGTACTGAGAGAGGGACCTCATAACATACTATAAAAATGGTTAAATCAACAAGAAGAAATATTGGAGAAATGAACCAGGACAAGATTTCAGCTAAAAGCCCCCCATGGTTGAAGGACAAAATAGTGAGGTCAACATACAAATGCATGAGGAAATACTCACAGGAATGAGTAAAGACTTTGAAAGAATTGTCATCAGAAATGCAGAAACAACAAATGAGACTCTGGAAGAAAACACTAGTTATCTCAAGGTTATAGAGCTGAAAGCTGAAATAGCTGAGCTAAGAACACAACTAGTTGAACAAGCTAAAACAGTATCAGAACAGGGTAACAAAATAGATGAACTCCAGAAAATAGTAGAGGGGAGAGAGAATATAATAGATGAGGTTGAAGACAGAATTAGCAAGATAGAGGAAAAATTAGAGACAACTACAAAAGAAGTAAGAGATCTTAAAAGAGTTTAAGAGATACTGAAAACAACAGATACATATAGGATGACTTCAAAAGAAATAATATACACACTATTGGCTTACCAAAGGAAGAAAGAGAGAAAGAGGAAAAAAGCATTCTACAGGACATAATAGCTGAGAACTTCTCTAGTCTAGACAACATCAAAGACATTAAGGTTCAAGAAGTCCAGAGGGTCCCAAACAGAATTGACTGAGACTTAAAGAAATCAAGACACATCATATTTAGAATGGAAAGGAATAAGATAGAGAAATGATCCTGAAGGCTGCAAGAGAAAAACAAAGAGTAACCTACAGAGGAAAACTCATAAGATTAGCAGCATACTTTTCCACACAAATAATACAGGCCAGAAGAGAATAGCAAGATATATATTGAGTGCTCTGTGAGAAAGGCTTTCAACCAAGAGTACTGTATCCTGCTAGACTATCACTCAGACTAGATGGAGGCATGAAAACCTTCTTAGACAAGCAACAGCTGAAAGAATCAACTATTACCAATCCTGTCCTGAAAGAAGTTCTGAAAGGTCTCTTATGAAGACTCAGACCACCATAATTATGCCACATATCAGAACACTCTACTAACTACAATAATGACATTAAAATATCTTCAATCTATGATATCAATAAATGTCAATGGTCTGAATTCACCTATAAAAAGGCACAGAGTAGCAAGATGGATCAGAAAACACAACCGAATAATGTGCATATCTAACAGGATAAACTTTAAAATAAATAAAATTTTAAAAGATAGGGATGGCAATGGCCCTATAATACAGTTTGAGATCTGGGAGTGTGATGCCTCCGGTTCTGTTCTTTTTTCTCAAGATTGTTTTGGCAGTTCTAGGTCTTTTCTGGTTCCAGATAAACATTTGTAGCATTTTTTCTATTCTCCTAAAAAATGTGCTTGGGATCTTGATGGGGATAGCATTAAATTTGTAGATGGCTCTGGGTAGTATATTCATTTTGATGATGTTAATTCTTCCAACCCATGAACATGGAATATCTTTCCACTTCTTTGTGTCTTTTTCAATTTCTTTGAGTAGTGACTCATAATTTTCAGTATACAAGTCTTTCACTTCTTTGGTTAGGTTTATTCCTAGATATTTCATTGTTTTTGTTGCTATAGAAAAAGGAACTGATTTCTGGATTTCAATTTCTTCTAACTTAGTGTTTTCATAGAGGAATGCCACTGACTTTTGAATGTTAATTTTATAGCCTGACACATTACTGTATTGCCTGATGATTTCCAAAAGCTTCTTGCTGGATTCCTTAGGTTTTTCCATGTATACTATCATGTCATCTGCAAATAAGGAGAGTTTGACTTCTTCTCTTCCAATCTGTATGCCTTTAATTCCTTGCTCCTGCCTGATTGCTATGGCAAGAACTTCCAACACTATGTTGAATAGTAATGGTGATAGTGGGCAGCCCTGTCTAGTACCTGATCTGAGGGGAAATGCTTCCAGTTTTTCACCATTGAGTATGATGTTGGCTGTAGGTTTGCTATATATAGACTCCACTATCTTCAGGAATTTTCCATCTATTCCTATTTTTTCTAGTGTTTTGATCATAAAGGGATGTTGTATTTTGTCAAAGGCTTTCTCTGCATCTATTGATATGACCATGTGGTTTTTGGTCTTGCTTTTGTTGATGTGGTGGATCACATTGATTAATTTACGTATATTAAACCAACCTTGCATGCCTGGGATAAACCCTACTTGGTCATGATGAACAATTTTTTTGATATACTGCTGTATCCGGTTGGCTAGAATTTTGTTCAATATTTTCGCATCTATGTTCATCAGAGATATTGGTCTGTAGTTTTCTTTTTTGGTTGTGTCCCTGTCTGCTTTTGGTATCAGGGTGATGTTGGCTTCATAGAAGCTGGCAGGGAGTATTCCAGTGTCTTCAATCTTCTGGAAGACTTTTAAAAGTAGAGGTATTAGTTCTTCTTTGAAAGTTTTGTAGAATTCATTTGTAAAACCATCTGGTCCAGGACTTTTATTTTTGGGAAGATTTTTGATAACTGTTTCAATTTCATTAGCTGTGATGGGCCTGTTCATGTTATCCACTTCCTCTTTACTTAGTTTTGGAAGTTGGTAGGTATCTAGGAAATCATTCATTTCTTCCAGGTTCTCTAGCTTGGTGGCATATAGTTGTTCATAGAAGCCTCGCAAACTGCTTGGTACTGAACATGAACAGACACACTGACAAGTGGAATAGAATTGAGAGCCCAGAAATGAGGCCCCACACGTATGGACATCTAATCTTTGACAAAGGGGCCCAGACTATTACATGGGGGAAGCAGAGTCTCTTCAACAAATGGTGTTGGAAACAATGGGTTGAAACATGCAGAAGAATGAAACTGAATCACTGTATTTCACCAAATACAAAAGTAAATTCCAAGTGGATCAAGGACTTGGATGTAAGACCACAAACTATCAGATACTTAGAGGAAAATATTGGAAGAACTTTTTTCCGCATAAATTTTAAAGACATTTTCAATGAAACGAATCCAATTACAAAAAAGACTAAGGCAAGTATAAACCTATGGGACTACATCAAATTAAAAAGCTTCTTCACAGCAAAAGAAACCACTATCCAAATCAAGAGACCCCTCACAGAATGGGAGAAGATCTTTACATGCCATACATCAGATAAGAGTTTAATAACCAACATATAAAAAGAGCTTGCCAGACTCAACAACAAGACAACAAATAACCCCATCCAAAAATGGGGGGAGGACTTGGAAAGAATATTCACCACAGAAGAGATCCTAAAGGCCGAGAAACACATGAAAAAATGCTCCAAGTCTCTGATTGTCAGAGAAATGCAAATAAAGACAACAATGAGATATCACTTCACTCCTGTGAGAATGTCACACATCAGAAAAGGTAACAGCAGCAAATGCTGGAGAGGGTGTGGGGTCAAAGGAACCCTCCTGCACTGCTGGTGGGAATGTCAATTGGTCCAACCTCTGTGGAGAACAGTCTGGAGAACTCTCAGAAGGCTAGAAATGGACCTACCCTATGACCCTGCAATTCCCCTCCTGGGGATATATCCTAAGGAACCCAACACACCCATCCAAAAAGATCTGTGTACACATATGTTCTTGGCAGCACAATTTGTAATAGCCAAAACCTGGAAGCAACCCAGGTGTCCAACAACAGATGAGTGGCTGAGCAAGTTGTGGTATATATACACAATGGAATACTACTCAGCTGTAAAAAATGGTGACTTCACCGTTTTCAGCCAATCTTGGATGGACCTTGAAAAAATCATGTTGAGTGAAATAAGTCAGAAACAGAAGGATGAATACGGGATGATCTCACTCTCAGGCCGAAGTTGAAAAACAAGATTAGAAAAGAAAACACAAATCGAACCTGAAATGGAATTGGAGTATTACACCAAAGTAAAAGACTCTGGGGTGGGTGGGTGTGTGGGGAGAATACAGGTCCATGAAAAATGATGAATGAAATAGTGGGGGTTGTATTGTTAAATGGGAATCTGGGGAATGTTATGCATGTAAAAAAAAAAAAAGAAGTAGAAACGCAAAGCAGAAATTGACTGAGTTTGGAGTATGGCACCAAAGTAAGAAAGCAGTACACTAGAGTTTGCAGTGAGTACCTCCCTAATACTTCCTCTCCACTTTTCCAAGCTTTGGGTCCATGATTGCTCAACAATTTGTTTGGCTTTGTATGTTAACTCTCTTTTCAGTCACCAGGTTCCAGGTGTCATCAGGATGCCGGCCAGATTTCCCTGGATTGAAGACCCCACCAATATGTCCTGGAGCTCAGCTTCCCCAGAAACCCACCCTACTAGGGAAAGAGAGAGGCAGACTGGGAGTATGGACTGACCAGTCAACGCCCATGTTCAGTGGGGAAGCAACTACAGAAACCAGACCTTCTACCTTCTGCAACCCACAATGACCCTGGGTCCATGCTCCCAGAGGGATAGAGAATGGGAAAGCTATCGGGGGAGGGGTGGGATACGGAGATTGGGCGGTGGGAATTGTGTGGAGTTGTACCCCTCCTACCCTATGGTTTTGTTAATTAATCCTTTCTTAAATAAATAAAAAAAAAGAGAGAGAGAAAAAAAAAAAAAGAAGCCAACTACCTGCCCCCCAAAAAAAAAAAAAAAAAAAAAAGATAGGGATGGACATTACTTAATGCTCAGAGGATAAGTCAACCAAGAGGACTTAACAGTTATTAACATCTATGCATAAGGAGATAGATACACTAGAACTATTGGATTTTTTCATAATCATTCACTCCAAGAAACTAGAATACACATTCTACTTAAGTCCACATGCTCATTCTCAAAGATAGACCATATATTAGGACAAAAGACAGCATCAGCAAATTCAAGAGCTTTTAAATCATTCCAAGCATCTTCTCAGACCACAGTGGAATTAAACTAACACTTAACAATCAATAAAAGATTAGTAATAGTCTCAAAGTGTGGAAGCTCAACAGGACACTACTTAAAAACTACTGGGTCAAAGAGGAAATAAAGGAAGAAATCAAAATGTTTCGAGAGTTCAATGAAAATGAAGACACTAACTATCAAAATATTTGGGACATAGCTAAGGCAATACTGAGAGGGAAGTTCATAGCCATACAAGCATACATTTGGAAAAAACAAAAATCTCAAATAAACAACCTGATTGCACACCTTAAATACCTAGAATAAGAAGGACAATGGAACCCTAAAGCAACCAAAAGAACAGAAATAACTAAAGTTAGGGCAGAAATAAATAACATCGAAAATATCAAAACCATACAAAAGATCAATGAAAGTAATGTTGGTTCCTCTAAAGAGTTAATAAAATCGAAAAACTTTAGCCAGACTCACAAAACAAAAAAGGGAGAAGACCCAAATAAATCAGATTGTAAATGAAAGAGGAGATATCACAACTGACACCAATGAAATTCAACATATCATGTGAGGCTTCTATGAACAACTATATGCCAACAAGCTAGAGAATCTGGAAGAAATGAACAATTTCCTAGATAACTATGACCTTCCAAGATTAAATAAAGAGGAACTAGATAATGTGAACAGGCCCATCACAGCCAACAAAATTGAAACAGTTATCAAAAACCTTCCCAAGAATAAATGTCTTCGGCCAGATGGTTTTACAAATGAATTCTACAAAAAGTTCAAGGAAGTGTCAATACCTCTACTTTTAAAAGTCTTCCAAAATATTGAAGACACAATAATTCTCCCTTCCAGCTTCTATGAACCAACATCACTCTGATACCAAAAGCAGAGAGGGACACAACCAGAAAATAAAACTACAGAGCAATATCTCTAATGAACATAGATGCTAAAATATTGAACAAAATTCTAGCCAACCGGATACAGCAGTATATTAAAAAGATTGTTTATCGTGACCAAGTGGGGTTTACCCCAGGGATGCAAGGTTGGTTTAATATATGTAAATCAATCAACGTGATCCACCACATCATTAAAAGCAAGACCAAAATTCACATGGCCATGTCAATAGATACAGAGAAAGCCTTTGATAAAATACAACATCCTTTTATGATCTAAACGCTATAAAAAATGGGAATAGATGGTAAATTCCTCAAGATAGTGGAGTCTATATATACCAAACCTAAAACCAACATCATATTCAATGGTGAAAATGGGAAGGATTTTCCCTCAGATCAGGTACCAGATAGAGCTACCCACTACCACCATTACTACTCAATATAGTGTTGGAAGTTCTTGTTATAGCAATCAGGCAGGAGCAAAGAATTAAAGGGATATGGACTGGAAGAGAAGAAGTCAAACTCTCCCTATTTCCAGACAACATGATAGTATACATAGAATATCCTAAAGAATCCAGCAAGAATCTTTTGGAAATGATCAGGCGATACAGTAAGGCATCAGACTACAAAATTAACATTCAAAAGTCAACTGCATTCCTCTGTGTAAACACTTAGTTAGAAAAAGATGACATCAAAAAATCAATTCCTTTTAATATAGCAAGAAAAACAATAAAATATCTAGTAATAAACCTAACCAAAGAAGTGAAATCCTTGTATACTGAAAATTATGAGTCATTGCTCAAGGAAACTGGAAGACACAAAGAAGTGGAAAGATATTCCATGTACATTGGTTGGAAGAATTAACATCATCAAAATGAATATTCTACCGAGAGCCATATACAAACTTAGTGCTATCCCCATCAAGATCCCAAGCACATTTTTAGGAGAATAGAACAAATGCTACAAATGTTTATCTGAAACCAGAAAAGACCTAGAATTGCCTAAACAATCTTGAGCAGAAAGAACAGAACTGGAGGCATCACACTCCCAGATCTCAAATTGTATTAATAGGGGCACTGTAATCAAAACTGCTTGGCTCTGGAACATGAATAGACATACTGACCAGTGGAATAGAATTGAGAGCCCAGAAGTGAGCCCCCACACCTATGGACATCTAATCTTTGACAAAGGTGCCCAGCAGAGTCTCTTCAATGACTGGTGTTGAAAAAAATGGGTTGAAACATGAAGAAGATTGAAACTGAACCACTCTATTTCACCAAAGACAATATTGAATTCCAAGTGGATCAAGGACTTGGATGTTAGACAGAAACTATCAGATACTTAGAGGAAAATATTGGCTAAACTCTTTTCCACATACATTTTAAAAACCTCTTCAATGAAACAAATCCAATTACAAAGAAGACTAAGACAAGCAAAACCTATGGGACTACATCAAACTTAAAAGCTTCTGCACAGCTAAAAAAAACCACTACCCAAACCAAGAGACCCCTCACAGAATAGGAGATCTTTAAATGCCACACATCAGACAAGAGTTTAATAACCAGAATATATAAAGAGCTTGCCAAACTCAACAACAATAAAACAAATAACCCCATCCAAGAATGGGGGGAGAACATGGACAGAATATTCACCACAGAAGAGATCCAAAAGGCCAAGAAACACATGAAAAAATGCTCGAAATTTCTGATTTTCAGAGAAATGCATATAAAGACAACCATGAGATGCCACTTCACTCCTGTGAGAATGTCATATATCAGAGAAGGTAGAAGCAGCAAATGCTGGAGAGGTTGTGGGTTCAAAGGAACCCTCCTGCACTGGTAGTGGGAATGTAAATTGGTCCAGTCTCTGTAGAGAAAAGTCTGGAGAACTCTCAGAAGGCTAGAAATGGACCTACCCTATGATCCCACAATTCTTCTCCTGGGGATATATCCTAAGGAGCCCAACACACCCATCCAAAAAGATCTGTGTACCCATATGTTCTAGCAACACAATTATTTTATTTTATTTTATTTTATTTATTTATTCCCTTTTTGTTTATTGTTGTAGTTATTATTATTGTTGTTGTCATCGTTGTTGGATAGGACAGAGAGAAACGGAGAGAGGAGGGGAAGACAGAGAAGGGAAGAGAAAGATAGACACCTGCAGACCTGCTTCACCGCCTGTGAAGCGACTCCCCTGCAGGTGGGGAGCCGGGGTTCGAACCGGGATCCCCATGCCGGTCCTTGTGCTTTGCGCCACCTGCGCTTAACCCACTGCGCTACAGCCCGACTCCCGCAACACAATTTTTAATAGCCCAAACCTGGAAGCAACCCAGGTGTCCAATGACAGATGAGCGACTAAGCAAATTGGAAGTTATACACAATGGAATACTACTCAGCTATTAAAAACGGTGACTTCACCATTTTCAGCCCATCTTCGATGGAGCTTGAAGAAATCATGTTAAGTGAAATAAGTCAGAAACAGAAGGATGAATATGGGATGATCTCACTCTCAGGTAGAAGTTGAAAAACAAGATTAGAAGAGAAAACACAAATAGAACCTGAACTGGAGTTGGTTATTGCAACAAAGTAAAATATTCTGGGATTTTGGGGGGGAAGATTATAGGTCCAAAAAGGATGACAGAGGACCTAGTGGGGCTTGTATTGTTATGTGGAAAACTGATATTATATAAAAACTATTGCATTTACTTTCAAATATAAAACATTAATCCCCCAATAAAGAAATTAAAAACAAAAACATATAAAATTAGTAATAAGAGGGGGAAATGATGAATATCAGAGTCTGATGTGAGAGGTCCCAGGCTCAATCTCTGGCACTATCAATAGCTATAAGCTATGTGATGCTCTAGGCAAAAGGAAAGAAAGAATAAAATATGATGAAATGGAAATTTGGTAATTAAAAAGCAAAAATTGAACTATATAATAAATGACCTTAACAGAATACACAGAAAAAATAATTTGCCAGTGACTTTGCAAGTAGATCAATAGATATTAACCAGAAAGGAAGAAAGAGGAAAGTAGTATTTAAAACAAACAAATTTAGTGGCATATGAGGCAATTTAAGGTGGTATAATCTCACTGGGATAACAGAATGGGAAAGGAAAAAAATCTTCATATCAATGACAAAAACCAGGAAATGTAGAAAAAAACAGGCAAGAAAATACAAAGCATAGAAAACTTCATGCCATAAAATATGAAAAGACTTTTATTTATAAGCAGCATTTTTAAGTTTCTTAAAATTAAAGCTGAAGAGATAATCTTTTAATCAAACAGAAAAAATGGTACATGCATGCAGGCATGCATACATACATACAGGTAGAAAGAAAAAGAGACATAGACTGTTGACAATTGACCACAGTTTTGCATAGAAAAACAGAAATATACACCGTGCCTTTTTTGATATCCCAATATTAAGTTATGTAGTTTTGAGTCCTTTAAACACATTTCCTACTTAAGGAATAACAATCCTGAAGACACACTCCTTGAATTCCTACTTTTATCTTTTTGGCAGGTGGAGATGCCTTAACCATCAAATGTTCTGTCTACTCATATAAGCTTCTGCTCCAAATGAGAGTCAATTGAAAGCCAGTCTGGGCCTATGATGGACTGTATCACAGTACTTCCTATCCCATACCACTCTAGACTAACAGATGATGTTACTTCAAACAAGAAGGCACTGAAAACCAGACAGAATACACAATTATAGAGGAAGCAAGACCTTTTGTAAGCCTTCAAGTGTTAGCCATCATCTGTATTTCATACCTTTCATATAACTCAGTTCCAGGACCAAAGACTCTCAATCAGAAGACCCAGGGTGCCAAGAGCAACATCCTACATCACGTAGCACACTGATCAATGAACAGTTGACTAAGGCCAAATATTTCAGAACATCGCTGTAAAACAAACAAGGCTTTCCTCACTTATTGCCAGTTATGTATCAGTAAGCTTCAGAAATCAGTTGATATGCAGGTTAATTACTAGTCAGGTGACTCCTATCTCTCCCTTTATTTCCTATAAGTGGTTAACTATGGAGCTTGTCATTACCAGCTTCATGGGGATTAGAGGTTAAGCATAAGCTTGACTGTAAGTCATAAATGTGAGTAATTTGAAATATCATTGGTTATTGCAAAAATATATGATAATAATTTCCTCTTTAATGAAAGGGAACATGTTTATAGTGGTCCCTAGCTCCTTGTTCAGGCTTTGAAAAAGAGATGAAAGCATGATAAACAGCTCAACCACAGGATGGGCATCTGGGGTGAGGTGGCACAAATGAATACTCATCACTTAGCAGGGTCATAAAAATGCAGGCACATCATTGCATTTGCATGATGACGTTAGTTTATGGGCTTCTTTCTTGAAGGTTCTGCATGGCACTGGGGAGGGTTACATGTTAAAAAGTATCAGAGAAGTTAAAGGAAGAGGAGGCTGGAAAAAACCTGACCCATTAAAACTCTGCATTTTAAAATGAGGGATTACCCAAGTAGATCCTATACACTTTAATTATAAACACATACAAAAAAGTATGGTATGGAATAATACAGTCTGAAGAAGTATAAAAATGGAGTTTAAGTTTCCCAACTACATATATATGACACAGAAAAAATACTGTGTGAACACAAAACTTTGGAGTAAGTGGATAAATTCTTAATTTTCTTTATTTCTTTCTCCAGGGTTATCACTGTATACCAGTGCCTACACTCCAAATCTACTGCTCCTGGAAGCCATTTTTTCCCTTTTGTTGCCTTTGTTGTTTATCGTTGTTGCTGTTATTATATTGCTGCCATTGCTATTGTTGTTGTTGGATAGGACAGAGAGAAATGGAGAGAGGAGGGGAGGACAGAGGGAGGAGAGAAAGACAGACACCTGAAGACTTGCTTCACCACTTGTGAAGTGACCTCCCCCACTGCAGGTGGGGAGCTGAGGGCTCAAACCAAGATCCTTAACGCTTGTCCTTGTGCTTGCACCATGTGAGCTTAACCCGCTGCACTACTGTCCGGCCCCCAGATTCTTAATTTTCAACAAAATGTGAAGAATACCATTGGCTGGAAATAAAATATATGCCCTATTTCTCAGGAACTGGAAGGAGGACTGTGCATTGAGGGCACTGTTGCTCATATAGCATCATTATCATAAATCCACTGCCACTGAATGCATTGTGGCTTATATGTTTGCCTAGGTGTTTATTGGCACTAAGAGATCACAAGTAATCTTGATTGCACTTTCCTGGCTCTCAGGAAAATATTCTTGCTTTCAATTCTCATTAATGACAGGCAAGCCAAGGGCAACTAAGTGACTTACCAAGAAGTTGTGCACAGGAAAGACACCATGGCAATAAGATACTGGCATCATTTCTAAGTCCAGTGAACAGGTCAGAGAGAATCCCTGGGCTAGTGAACCATGGTCCAAAATCCACTAGCTAGAAGCCTCAGGAAAGCAAAGTGGTGATAAAAACTTTACAGCTACCCCTCCTGATGCTGAGTGTTCTTTTTCTAAATTAAAAGTCATTTTCCATTTTTAATAGCACCAACAATAACAATTTATAGAGCACTCTCTTTTTCACATAGCACTTTACAGTCATTAGTTATTTAATCCTCAGAGGTGTGGGAGGCCAACAGGAAATGGACTTACATATTCCTTGTTCAGAAGAGCAGAATCTGGCCCCGGGAAGTCTAGAGAATGAAGGGTTTAGTCCGAACCACTAGGCAGCTAGTTAAACTTGGCTGGATTTATTGATATTGGTAGGATATATATTTTTAATTGTGTCAACTATTTTCCACCATCAGAGCCACCCTGTACCTTTGTTTGCCCTTAGCAGACACCAGTGCTAGTTGTTCAGAGTGGTACAGGCTTTATTATAACCATCAAGTTAACGATACTTCCAAAATGAGTTTCTTGCCTGGAGAGGCAGACAGATATCACCAGTCCATCCACATACAACAAGCTCACTCAGTGAAATATCTACACAACAGCAAATTGCTGTTCTACTGAGGTATTTCTATCCATCAGATCCAACCTCAGAGAATTTCAATAACTCCCCCCCCCAAAATGAAAACAGACTATAAATTTCCCTAGCTATTCCATATGACTGCTCAGTTAATATATAAGGAGAACCTACTGTGCAAAAGAAATTGCTTAGTATTATAAGGGACAAACATTTGACTATGCAGAGTTCCTATACCTAAGAACCCCACAGAAAAGTAAAGGTTGATGAACATACACTAGATACTACAGTGTAGGTAGAAAATATTATGAGTCTCTGGACACAGTCTGAAGTGAAGCATGTTGAGGTGGCAATCGTTATGTTGGTTAGGTTGTGATTGGCGGATGTAATATTATTTGATATGGATTGGGAGAGGCATACGGGAAAGTGGGCCCTATCCAAGGGTTCCAGGACTGGGGGAAGTAGGGGCTCTATAGTGGAGATGTGAGGTTCCTGCTGTCTTAGGATTCAAAAAGACAATCGATAGTTAATGTTATCATCACATTATTTGGTAATTGGGTTAACTTTGAAAAGTCTTTTTGTTAGGGTTTGCTGTACAGTACCCAGTATCTTGTATATAGCTGTGCTATTGGATGCTTCTGATCTACTTGGTCTAGGAATGACAACCCTTCAGCTTCATTACTCGGGTGAGACCTTTCCTTTCATAGTATACTCTAATTTCATCTCAGGTGGTTCACTTTCTAACAAAGTCCCAAAACTTAGATATACACCAGTTTCTGTGAGAGAGAGAGAGAGAGCATATCTTCACGCGTATCTATAAACTACTACAAAATATATACCTGACACCAGAAGTACACTAGAGTTTGCAGTGAGTACCTCCCTAACACTTCCTCTCCACTATTCCAAGCTTTGGGTGCATGATTGCTCAACAATTTGTTTGGCTTTGTACGTTAACTCTCTTTTCAGTCACCAGGTTCCAGATGCCATCAGGATGCTGGCCAGGCTTCCCTGGATTGAAGACCCCACCAATGTGTCCTGGAGCTCAGCTTCCCCATAGACCCACCCTACTAGGGAAAGAGAGAGGCAGAATGGGAGTATGGACCGACCAGTCAACGCCCATGTTCAACGGGGAAGCAATTACAGATGCCAGACCTTCCACCTTCTGCAACCCACAATGACCCTGGGTCCATGCTCCCAGAGGGATGGAAAATGGGAAAGCTATCAGGGGAGGGGATGGGATACGGAGATTGGGTGGTGGGAATTGTGTGGAGTTGTACCCCTCCTACTCTATGGTTTTGTTAATCAATCCTTTCTTAAATAAAAAAATAAAAAATAAATAAAGAAAGAAAATATTATGAGACTACTGAAGGCAACTAAAAATAGGATGATGTACAGAAGTGAGTGAAAACACTCATTTTTAGTTGATAGAAACAGATTAACAAATTGAAGAAAGTCTTTGAACTGAGCCTTGAAAAATGAATAAAAATAATATATCAGGTAAAGACATTTCAGTTCTCTGTAAAGCAGTGTAATCATGGGCATAATGACTAGAAACATCTGGATACAATGTCTGGTGTGTAGCATGAGAAGAGGGTTTTCAGATCACCCTAGTTAATTAAAGAAGCCCTCTTCCCACCCCAAGTCACATTTTTTCCCAATAGTTTTCTCTATCAGTTCACATCAGAAATTGCCCACTTGGGTTTTCCTTCTATCAAACAACCATCTCCTGCCTCTAGAATATAAAATACATATTATTCAAATATGTATCCAGAACACTGCTAGAAACCCATAAGCATATTTTTTCAAATTACTTACCTACTATGTTATACAATCCTAGAAATTACACTCTTTACAACTTTTTTTTTGTTGTTGTTACAAAAGATGCATGGTTCCTAGTATTTAAATACTTGACAAAGGTTTGGTTATTTAGGTGAGGGTGTTTGAACTTAGTTTTCTTCTATTTGAAACATGTGTCTACATAATATTATATCAGAGAGCAAACACTCTATACTGCCCCAGGGATGACAACCTTTTTTTTCTATAGGAGAATAATGGACTGGATAATATGGATGAAATTGATACATCATGGTGTGTATGTTGGGGTGGGGCAGGAGGTCAAGAACCAAACATTCACTTTACTGCACCCAGCACAAAAGTCAAGTACTAGTAAAGAAAATAATATTTAAGAAAAACTGGCATATATTGGAACAAAAATAGACACAATGACCACTGGAATACAATTCAGAACACAGAAATAAGCACCTATATATATCTAACTTCTGCCAGGGTGGTTTCAAAATATTAAATGGAGAAAAAAAGTTTTTTCAACAAATGATGTTGGGAAAATTGAGTTGAAGCATGCAGAAGAATGAAACGGAGCCACCTCACTGCACCACAAACAAAAGTAAACTCCAAATGGAGCAAGGATTTGGATGTTAAATCAGAAACCATAAAATATTTAAAGAAAACATTGACAGAACTCTTTCTTCAATGTATGTTTTATAGGCATCTTCAATGGTTTAAATCCATTAATAAGGAAAAATAAACTAAAAAAACCCAATAGGACTACATCTAATTAGAAAGCTTCTGCACAGCAAAAGAAACTACCAATCAAATAGGGATTCCTTATAGAATGAGAGATTTTTTTATGCCATCCATTGGACAAAAGGTTAATAACAAAAATATATAAAGAGTTCACAAAACTCAGCTGCAACTTTTTTTAAATGACAAGTAGGGAGAGGATATGAAAAGAATATTCACCAAAGAGATCCAAAAGGATAACAGACATATGAAAAAAAATCAGTAATTATCAGAGAAATGCAAATAAAGATAACAGTGAGATACTACTTCATTCCTGTGAGAATGCCATACATCAGAAAGACAGTAACAACAAATATTGGAGAGGTTGTGGGGGGGGGGGTAAAAGAACACATATGCACTGCTGGTGAGAATGTACAGTAGTCCATCTCCTGTGGAGAGCTGTCTTGAGAACTCTCAGATTGCTAGAATGAACCAGCCCTATGACCTGGAAATTCCTCTCATGGGGATATATTCAAAGAAACACAACCATCCAAAGAAATATGTGTATACTTATATTCATAGCAGCATGATTTATAATAGCCCAAACTTGGAGGCAACATATGTATCCAGTAACAAATGAGTGGCTGAGAAAATTGTGGTATATATTCACAATGGAATACTACCCAGGTATTAAGAATGCTGATGTTATCTCATCTTGGATGGAGCTTATAGGAATCATATTAAGTAAGATAATTCAGAAAGGAAAGGACAAATATGATCGAACTCATGGCTAGAACTTAAGAAACAGTAACAGAAAGAGGAAACATAAAGTAAAACTTGGAATGGTTTGGCGTATTGCATCAAAACAAAGGACTCTGGAGTAGGGCAGGGGTGTCTTTTAGGTCAGGATAGATGATGATGAACCTAACTTGGGGGTGAAAGTGTTTTGCAGACACATATTCTGGTGAGATGAGAAATTGGGCCTCTGTACAACTGTACTGTAAGTCATTAACCTCCCAATTAATAAAAAATTAAAGGATAACTAGTGCAGACTCACAGTCTAGGATTGCAGAGCAGAAGTTGCTATGGAACACTGAGTACAAGTCATTATCTTTTTGTAAGAAACTAAATATATGATTTTCTTCCCGGAATTTTAACAGCACTCTCTCTTCCCTGTAACATTTCAGTCCAGTGAGGAATGAGGGAAAATTCTAAGCAGGAAAGTCATGTATTTAGATAAAATGAATGGGCTGGTGGTGGTACACCTGGTTGAATGCCTATGTTACAATGTGCAAAGACCTGGGTTCAAGCCCCAGTCCCCACCTGCAGGGAGAACTTCACAAGTAGTGAAGCAGTGCTGCAGGTATCTCTCTGCCTCTCTCCTTCTATATCTCTACTTTCCTCTCAATTTCTGGCTGTCCCTATTCAATAGTAAAGATAACAATAAAAAAATGAACACATATCTGTAGAAGGCCCTCACATAAAAATAAGGAATAGAAATGTGCAAAATATACAGAGCCAATAATGTTTCTTCTTTCCTGGAAATGATCTTTCCAAGGATACCTAGTACAAAAATTCATCATAAATATGCAGGGGAAAGCATCAACAAAGTACATTACATGCAGGTGTGAACTTCCCAAACTTAGTGCTTCGCAATGAAATTCAGACTAGAAAGTTTCTTTCAATTGATCCCTGCTGTATATGAGGAGGTACCAGTCATACACTCCTATTTGGGGTCTACATCTGAAATGGGCATCTAGTAACTGGAAGGAACTGCCTCCCCTGGATATTTTTAGGGTCACAAGATAATTAAGACAGAATGCTAAGCCAGTGTGATTTTGGGGGGATCCATCTAAAAAGCCTAATCATAGTGAATTCACTGTCTGTGGCTACCTTGGGATTTCATGCAGAGCACTGGTTTCACTAAGGTAATTGGTGCTATTGAAACAAGCCAGTGCTCTGCAGTTCACTGCTTCCCTCCTCGCCTCTGGGCACAGAGAGGATCAATATTTGTTAGGATTGCTTCTTGTTCCAACAATGTAAGATTTACAATACTAGCTGGGATTCTCACTTTGTCTTCACACAACTCATCAGTGGAACCCAATTACTAACCTCAGACAAACAACATTAACATGAGCCTCTATGCTGCTTTATTGCCCTTCATCCAAGTCTCATTTCAGGGTCTTCAGGCAGTGCCACTATAACAGATACTACACTTTAAAGTGTGCTCCAAGGAATAAATTCTCAGTCTTTCATTACTCGTACCTTGATTTACTTCATATCATCTTGCCGCTATAGACAAAGATAACACACTGTAAATTACAGCCATCCTGTCTCATAGTTTCAGAGGTAGGGGGAAGGCAGGGAGTGAGCCTTTCTTTGGCTTCACAATTAGCAGTAAGCCAGGAGCTCCTACATAA
Source organism: Erinaceus europaeus (assembly GCF_950295315.1). Lineage (NCBI taxonomy): Eukaryota > Metazoa > Chordata > Mammalia > Eulipotyphla > Erinaceidae > Erinaceus > Erinaceus europaeus. The sequence continues at coordinate 29,146,261 of NC_080162.1, forward strand.
CCCATGATTAGCTGGTGTTTATTAGAACCATTTGCAAAGCATAGTTTGGACACAAATTCCTTCCCCCACCTTCACTCCTCCCTTCTGCCAGAAAGCCCATTAAATTAGAAAGAAAGAAAGAAAGAAAGAAAGAAAGAAAGAAAGAAAGAAAGAAAGAAAGAAAGAAAGAAAAAGGAGAAAGAAAGAAAGAGAGAAAGACAGAAAATCTAAACTAAAATATGATTTTAACCATTCTTTATCATATCCTCTCACATGCTATCAGCTCACATACATACTTTCATAAGGAAACTTGGCAAATTTATTTAGTGGTGGGACCCTTCTAGGAATCAAGATTTTATTACTAAATAGCTCAAATCTTCCTCCCCAAATCAGGTATACTTTACAGCAGCCCCACTTTTCTTTCTCCATATCCCTGGTCCAAATAAGAATACTCTAGATTAACCTTGATTTTTCACTAAAAATAGAGTCTGGGTAAAAAGAGACTTAAGGAAACAGTCATTGGAAAAAGTCCTTCAAGTTAGCTGTAGCAGTACCCCCTTATTTGTCCTACAATTTCCTCCATCCTCCATCCTATTCCAGTAGCTGATAACTAAGAACATTAGTTTTATGCGACTTGTCAAGCTCAAATGAAAAGAGAGCTAACTTTAATGACACTGCAATTAATCGCCCCAATAGACAGACAGCTAAAAGACAAGATATTGACTTCATTAAGGATAATGTATTATGTCATTAAGTTGGTAGGGTCACCTTGTGTATCATACATGTCTGCTAATATATTGGCATTTTCCTCAAATAAGATAAATTCAGATATGAGTGATAAAGCTGATTAGAAAATGTTTAATCTAAAGAGGCTACTTGCCTCATACTCTCATTCTGCAGCCCCAGGTAGAAGTGAAGTCGTAAGAAATCATTATGAAGCCAAGATTATCTCAAACACTCTATCCAACTCATTTATAATCTGGTCATTCCCTCCTTCATTTCTACAGCTAACAGGGTGTTTTAACTGATGGAAATTGGAGCACTTTTGGCAACTTGATGGTTCACATGCTTGAGTTACTGGAGTGTTGTTTTTTTTTTTAAAAAAAACAGCACCTGTTTTATTTTGAACTTTCACATGCTCAGACAATTCAAGTGAGAATAGCCACATGCTTTTGGTGACATGGGGATAAGGATTAACCCTGTCAAGGCCAGACCTCCAAAACTATTTAGGTAAGAGGAAGAATTGTGATAAGCTAGAGCTCCAAAGCAGATTATTCTTTTTAATGAAATAACTTCTCTTCAAGGCTTATCCAAAGGGAGTTGGTTGACTCAAATAAAACCATTTTTCATTTAGAGTGGAGTATTAACAATTAAGATGCATTTGTTGAAGCCTTTCCTGGCACCTCATTGCACATAAATAAAATACAGTTTTTAAAATAATTATTTATCTCTGTTAAACTAATTCAGCAAAAATGTAATCATAGTTTACAGGTTGTCTGATATTAAGGAATTCACATGGAGAATAATTTGTCTGATTCTGAATTAGTAACTAATCTCATAATACATTTATTTTGAGGGTGTTATGACTTCTTCATCCTACTTAAATATCATAATTTTTACCCAGTATGTAAAATGGTGATTTTGTAACATTTTATTTGATCTAAGTAAAATTCTCATTTGCAATTGGAGTTCAGTTCATAAAACATATTTAGATGAGGAAAAATAAAGATTATATTACATCATTACTAGTCATGCAAAATAATAAAATAGGTGAATGGATGCATTAAAGATAAATGTGCGGGTACACACTGGACATCATTTGTGTATACATATCGATACTCAAATAGACTCAAACACATGGACTGTCTTTAGCATTGACACTGAATCCACAGATGATGCAAAGAAGGAACCTCAACAACTTCCCTCCACCACTTAGTATTTTCCTATTGTAAATATGTATACAATGAATACAGAAGGGCAGCAACTTGTATACACACACACCACATACCACACACACACACACACACACACACACACCACCACCACCACCACCACACCACACACACACACACACACACACACACACACACGGAGTCAGCTGTAAGCAACAAGCCAGGATTAATGATTCCTAAGCCCTGGGTTTTCCATGCATATCACTTCATTCCTTATATACATGATTTGATCTACTTTTCATATCTACCTGTAGAGGTTTGTAGACTGTGATTCTCATTTTGGAGTATTAAAACACAGAACTTAATACATTGGGAGCTTTATAAATAACAACGATTTAAAAATAAAACAAACAGGAGACATCTGTTCTATCTTGTCCAGGCAGATGATCTAAAACATATTACCTTCTCACTTATGTATTTAAATTGCAAAATCCAGAATAAGAAATAAAGAAAGTGACACACACTATCAAGATAATAGGCCAGAGTGAAACTTCTGATCTGATATCCCTAGTCAAGCAAGGCAATCATATTGAGTGTTTTTTTCCTTCCTGACATTGTTACTGACATTAAAATCACTTGCTTGATTTTCCAAACTCCTGAGAGGAGAGAGAGTAGGACTGACAGCAATTGGAAACATCTCAGTTGCCTGTGGACAGATGCCTTCTCAGTGGTGGAGGGAGGACTTCCTGCCACTCCCTCTCCAAATTCACCACTAATTACCGACACCTGCAGCCCTTCATGCCAACACATCCCTTTTAACCTGAACCCTCATCTTTTCTGTTATTGCCATTAAGGTTGTCAAAACCAGAAGTTTGGGAACCTGCCTCTGTGACCTTGGCATTTCTTTGCAGGCTTAACGTATTGGCATTTTCTCTGACTGCATCTCTTCTCATTTGTCATGATTATTGCTGAATTTTTCAACTGTCATTCCCAAACGTAAATCAATGGTTGTCTACTTCCCCTTTGTCATATCTGCACGGCAAACAGCCTTTCCCTTCTAAATGAAGCTTCCTCCCTTTCCATCCATTAAAAGAGGCCTGTCTGCAGGAGAAGTCAATCCTTTGTTAGGTCATTGCATTTATCACGCTTCCAATCAGTGCCTGACACACTTATTCAGCCAGGTTTTCAACCACACAATCATTGTTCATCTAAGGGTTGTGCTGTAATTTATTTATGCATGGTGTTTTCACTATCCATCTTGAGCAGTTTCAAATTTTTCACCCCTGCCCTTCTCTTCCTTGGGACCTTCAGTGCTAAGAGGCAGTATGGGGGGTGGGAGAGAGGGGAGCAAAATGATGAGGACATGAGAGGGAGGGGAAAGGGAAAAAGAACAAGGAGCTTTGTTTCTGTGGGAGTGGCTATAAGCATGTTCCATTTTCTCTGAGAAACTGAGAGCAAACCAAGTTGGACTGGTGCCTCATTACAGAGCACCACTTAGGCTGGGAGCTACTCCAGCTATGACAATGCCCAACAGAGACAATTCCCATGGTTCACTAAGTGAGAGTGGAGTCCCATTAAATTTAATAAAACCTCTTTATAAGCTTATTGGTTTTAATTGTCTCACACGGCTCTGTAAGAGGAAAAATGTTCTGAACTAGGAATGAGAAAAGCCTATTTTTAAAGAATCCATACCTCCTCCTCAGCTTGAAAGAAGCCAGTATGTGTTGACAGGAACCACTTTGGTAAACATGGGATTGATGCCAGTCTAACTAGTGGGCACTTACTGAGGCCCTTCACCAAGTACCATCTGGACCATGTGCAACAGCACTTCTTACTGACCCCATTCCACACTAACCCAGTATGCCTTCATCACCTCGTCATGGTCCTCATTATCACTTGTGTCTCTGGCAAAGGTGTATGTTATGCTTTCTGTTAGATGAAAAAAAATTACACATAATAAACTGGATCAGAAGATAGCTTACCCAGTAGGGAGCATGTCTTATAATAGACATGGTCCAGCTTGAGACATGGCACCACTTGGGAGGGTCATGGCATTTCTCTCCTTAGTTTAGTCATACCTGTCTCCTATAGTGATGCCTTTCCCCTCCTCAAATACACATTTTTCAGATACATAATACCTATAAATACTCATTTTCCAGATACAGAAACAACACTATTACTGAATGAACTCTAAGACCACAAAGTTAACTATGAGGACTGACATCCCTTGGTTCTCTAATATCTAACTCAGCTGGTTACTGAAAAGGTTCCTGATACATTTATAGTTCATATTATTTATAGGTCTTCTGCTTACAGTTGTGCAGTATGTTACCTGTTCTGCTAAAAATGCCAAATCTATATATAAGGCTAGGAGAGAGAAAAAGGTAAGCAGGTCTCTAAAAACCCTTCTTTCCTCCCTCCTTACCCTTTGTCATTGCTGGGGTTTCACCACTCTGTATTGACTCTTCTAAGACAAGAGAAAGAGAAAGAGACATAGTGGCCAGGACTGTACTCAAACAAGGGCTTGTAAACATTGAAAAGCAGATACACTATCTAGGTGAGCTATTTACCTAGCTCCAATGACTTTATACATGGAATAACATCTTTATACAAAGCTGATAGTACAAGGTATAATTACAAGAGCCATAAGTATATCTGCAACAAGAAAAAATGGACTGTGAGCCTAGACTGACAGACTCAGGTTACACGGGTCCTAGGTCAGATTGATGGGGTTAACAGTTAATGGTATTTATATACTCTTCCTATATTTGGGAACTACTTTATGCCCTAATCCAGCTTTTTAGTCCTATTCTAAACTCTGAAGCTATCCTCCTAGACAATACATATAGTCCATCCACATGCTAACTATTAGGCACAGGGAAAAATTACTAAAGTCATGGGGCACATGGAACATACCAGAAAAAAATAACAAAAAGACTTCCCATCGTCCTCCCACATGAAGACTCCTAGTTTCATTTGCCATATTCTCACCTTTGGGTGTCTGTTTATTGAACAATTTGCTTTACATCATAACTCCTTTCAGCCACTAAGTTGCAGATGCTACCATGATGCCATTCGTCATGACATTCTGACATTCCCTGGACAGACGACCTCATCAATGTGTCCCAGAACCACACCTCTCCAGAACCCTACCCCACTAGGGAAAGAGAAACAGGTAGGGGGTATGGATTGACCTGCCACTGTCCATGTTCAGTGGAGAAGCAATTATAGAAGCCAGACCTATCACCTTCTGCACCCCATAAAGAATTTTGGGATCAAGATCCCAAGCACATTTTTTAGGAGAATAGAAAAAATGCTACAAATGTTTATCTGGAACCAGAAAAGACCTAGAATTGCCAAAACAATATTGAGAAAAAAGAACAGAACCGGAGGCATCACACTGCCAGATCTCAAACTGTATTATAGGGCCATTGTCATCAAAACTGCTTGGTACTGGAACATGAACAGACACACTGACCAGTGGAATAGAATTGAGAGCCCAGAAATGAGGCCCCACACGTATGGACATCTAATCTTTGACAAAGGAGCTCAGACTATTACATGGGGAAAGCAGAGTCTCTTCAACAAATGGTGTTGGAAACAATGGGTTGAAACATGCAGAAGAATGAAACTGAATCACTGTATTTCACCAAATACAAAAGTAAATTCCAAGTGGATCAAGGACTTGGATGTTAGACCAGAAACTATCAGATACTTAGAGGAAAATATTGGAAGAACTTTTTTCCGCATAAATTTTAAAGACATTTTCAATGAAACGAATCCAATTACAAGGAAGACTAAGGCAAGTATAAACCTATGGGACTACATCAAATTAAAAAGCTTCTTCACAGCAAAAGAAACCACTACCCAAATCAAGAGACCCCTCACAGAATGGGAGAAGATCTTTACATGCCATACATCAGATAAGAGTTTAATAACCAACATATATAAAGAGCTTGCCAGACTCAACAACAAGACAACAAATAACCCATCCAAAAATGGGGGGAGGACTTGGAAAGAATATTCACCACAGAAGAGATCCAAAAGGCCGAGAAACACATGAAAAAATGCTCCAAGTCTCTGATTGTCAGAGAAATGCAAATCAAGACAACAATGAGATATCACTTCACTCCTGTGAGAATGTCATACATCAGAAAAGGTAACAGCAGCAAATGCTGGAGAGGATGTGGGGTCAAAGGAACCCTCCTGCACTGCTGGTGGGAATGTCAATTGGTCCAACCTCTGTGGAGAACAGTCTGGAGAACTCTCAGAAGGCTAGAAATGGACCTACCCTATGACCCTGCAATTCCCCTCCTGGGGATATATCCTAAGGAACCCAACACATCCATCCAAAAAGATCTGTGTACACATATGTTCTTGGCAGCACAATTTGTAATAGCCAAAACCTGGAAGCAACCCAGGTGTCCAACAACAGATGAGTGGCTGACCAAGTTGTGGTATATATACACAATGGAATACTACTCAGCTGTAAAAAATGGTGACTTCACCGTTTTCAGCCGATCTTGGATGGATCTTGAAAAAATCATGTTGAGTGAAATAAGTCAGAAACAGAAGGATGAATACGGGATGATCTCACTCTCAGGCCGAAGCTGAAAAACAAGATTAGAAAAGAAAACACAAGTCGAACCTGAAACGGAATTGGAGTATTACACCAAAGTAAAAGACTCTGGGGTGGGTGGGTGGGTGGGGAGAATACAGGTCCATGAAAAATGATGAATGAAATAGTGGGGGTTGTATTGTTAAATGGGAATCTGGGGAATGTTATGCATGTAAAAAAAAAGAAGAAGAAGTAGAAACGCAAAGCAGAAATTGACTGAGTTTGGAGTATGGCACCAAAGTAAGAAAGCAGAAGTACACTAGAGTTTGCAGTGAGTACCTCCCTAATACTTCCTCTCCACTTTTCCAAGTTTTGGGTCCAGGATTGCTCAACAATTTGTTTGGCTATGTATGTTAACTCTCTTTTCAGTCACCAGGTTCCAGATGCCATCAGGATGCCGGCCAGACTTCCCTGGATTGAAGACCCCACCAATGTGTCCTGGAGCTCAGCTTCCCCAGAGCCCCACCCTACTAGGGAAAGAGAGAGGCAGACTGGGAGTATGGACCGACCAGTCAACGCCCATGTTCAGCGGGGAAGCAATTACAGAAGCCAGACCTTCTACCTTCTGCAACCCTCAATGACCCTGGGTCCATACTCCCAGAGGGATAGAGAATAGGAAAGCTATCAGGGGAGGGGGTGGGATATGGAGATTGGGCGGTGGGAATTGTGTAAAAAAAAAAAAAAAAAAAAGAATTTTGGTCCATACTCCCAGAGAGATAATGAATAGGAAAGCTATCAAGGGAGGGGATGAGATATGAAATTCTGGTGGTAGGAACTGTGTGGAATTGTACCCCTCTTATCCTATGGTCTTATTAATAGTTCCATTTTATAAATAAAAACTGAAAAAAAAAAAAGGAACCCTCCAATAGAAGGGATGGGACACAGAGATATGATGTTGGGATCTATGTGGAATTGTACCCTAGTTATCTTACAATCTTGTTAATAATTATTAAATCACTAATAAAATTTTAAAAAATAATATTATGCCTCATTCTCATCTTAACACCTCTCTACTTATACCACCAACTCACCATATGGCTAGCAAAACTGTATTTCTATGGTAATAGTGGGTCTGGAGTATCATTCAACAATTCTAACTGATTCATAACCAATGCATGATTAGTTTTCTTAATCTAATAATAATGCTTAGAACATCTTAGTGACACTTAAATGCATCCTGAAACTTCTGTTATTTCAATGATAGTGCCAAGAAATGTCTATGGATGGGATCATCTGCTTTTTAACAAGTCAGACTATCTTATTTCACTTTGATGAAAACACTACAACTATTATAATATATAGAATATGTTCTTGCTCTCCAAGTCCTTGTACAAATATGGGTATAGCTATTAAAACCAAGTCTTAGTCTATTTTTTCTTTACTGATCTATTAGAGCCAATTTCTATGGTTGAATGTGGAATTACAAGTTTAAGGATGGAGAGTGAGGAATCTCATTGGTCAATCTCTTCTAGCATCCACCTTCTAAGATATTCCACTAGCCTGACTACTTTTATATCCTGATCATTTGTTTGAAGGCAATGAAGCAGTATAGTGACAGCTTAGATAAGGTTCTTGTCCACAGCTTCCTTAAAGTCAGACCCACTGTCAGAAATAATAGCATCTGGAAAGCCATGTTTTAAAACTATCTGTGATTTTTTGAGGAAGGACTAGAAAGGGAGTATTTATGATCACTTTGCATCAATTTGAAAAGGAATCTGCTGGTATAATTCTTTAGAATTAATACAGGTTTTTGATGAATTTTTTGGTAAACATCTTTATATAACATCTTCACAGATACACTTATGATGGATTATTCCATATAAACTGAGGTTACCCTTAAGAATTTTCAATGTTATAATCTATTCTAGACTCACAAAACGGCTTTTAGTCAGCTTCTTAATGCAAAATTTTCATAAAAATATTACATATACTTCTCTACTTTAAGCTCTCCCTCTCTATATATATACATATTTATTTTTTAATATTTTTAAATTTGTATTTATAAAATGAAAACACTGACAAGACCATAGGATAAGAAGGGTACAATTCCACACAGTTCCCACCATCAGAACTCTGTATCCCATCTCCTCCCCTGATAGCTGTCCTATTCTTTAACATATATATTTAATTTTAACCTAAGCCCAGCTCATCTATGGTTTAAAGTGTCAGGAATTTAAAATTAGAATTTTGTAGGCACAGGCATGAAAGTATGTTCAAATAACCATTATTCCTTGCACTCAAGATCACTTCTGTTCTAAAAAATTCTCGATATTCATAATGCAGATTGAAAGGCAGCAATTAATTAAACATTTGATTCATATACAACAGGTATAAAGTTCAGCTGGTATGAAAGGTTGCTTAAGCAATTTTGAAAAGTATCTTTCTAATGACATGTCTTATAAATTATCAGTTATCAATAAAATACAACTTATATACCCTTCAATTTAGACTATGTTCTTGCTCTCCAAGTCCTTGTACAAATATGGGTATAGCAATTAAAACCAAGTCTTGGTCTATTTTCCTATTACTGATCTATCAGAGCTAATTTCCATGGTTGAAAGTGGAATACAATAAACTACAACTTATATTTCCCTAAGTCTAACCTCCATATCACTAAAACCACCAATAACATCTAATCAGCATCTAACGTTCAATTATTGTAGAGCTACTATTAAGTTATAAAATCCAAGAGCAGATCATGATTCCATCATGAGTTCCCTGGGCAGATGACATCACCAGTGTGTCTCAGAACCTCACCTCTCCAGAGCCTTACACCACTAGGGAAAGATAGAAACCAGCTAGGGATATGAGTCAATCTTCCAACACCCATGTGCTGCAATTGCATGAGCCAGAGCTCCCACCTTCTGCACCCCCAAAAGAACTTTGATCCATACTCCCAGCCAGAAAGAAGTGATAGGGGAAGATGACCAGAGGGATCTGAACTCCAACTCCATCAGGACCCAGAGAGAGAAGACAAAGGAAAAAAAAAAAAGGTAGGACATTCAGAAGTATTAATAGGTATAAGTATGACTTAAAAAGGAAGAGAAGGCAGGACTATAACAAAAAAGAGCAAATCATGGATTGGAAGAATAAATATCATCAAAATGAATAATCTCCCCAGAGCCATATACAAATTTAATGCAATACCCATCAAAGTTCCACCAAGCTTCTTTAAGAGAATAGAACAAACGCTATAATAATTTATCTGGAACCTGAAAACACCTAGAATTGCCAAAACCATCTTGAGGAAAAGAAACAGAAATGGAGGCATCACACTCACAGAACTCAAACTATATTATAAATCTATCATCATCAAAACAGCATGGTACTGGAACAAAAATAGTCACACAGACCAGTGGAACAGAATTGAAAGCCCAGAAATAAATTCCCACACCTATGGACATCTAATCTTTGTAAGGGGGCCCAAAGGATTAAATGGAAGAAGAAGGCTCTCTTCAATAACTGGTGCTGGGAAAACTGGGTTGTAACATGCAGAAGAATGAAATTGAACCACTTTATCTCACCAGAAACAAAAATCAACTCCAAATGGATCAAAGACCTGGATGTCAGACCAGAAACAATCAAATACTTAGAGGAAAACATTGGTAAAACACTTTATCACCTATACCTCAAGGACATCTTTGATGAAATAAACCCAATTGCAAGGAAGACTAAATCAGAAACAAACCAATGGGACTACATCAAATTGAAAAGCTTCTGCACATCCAAAGAAACTATCACACAAACAAAGAGACCCCTCACAGAATGGGAAATCTTCACATGCCATACATCAGACAAGAAACTAATCACCAAAATATATAAAGAGCTCAGCAAACTTAGCACCAAAAAAGCAAATGACCCCACCCAAAAATGGGCAGAGGATATGAAAAAAACATTCACCTCAGAGGAGATCCAAAAGGCTAACAAACATATGAAAAACTGCACTAGGTCGCTGATTGTCAGAGAAATGCAAATTAAGACAACACTGAGATACCATCTCACTCCTGTAAGAATGGCATACTCCTGTAAGAATGGCATACATCAAAAAGGACAGCAGCAACAAATGCTGGAGAGGATGTGGGGACAGAGGAACTGTTCCTTTTGCATTGCTGGTGGGAATGTAAATTGGTCCAGCTTCTATTGATAGCAGCCTGGAAAACTCTCAGAAAGCTAGACATAGACCTTCCATATGATCCAGTAATTCCTCTCCTGGGGTTATACCCCAAGGACTCCATAACACCCAACCAAAAAGAGGTGTGTACTCCTATGTTCATAGCAGCACAATTCATAATAGCTAAAACCTGGAAGCAACCCAGGTGCCCAACAAGAGATGAGTGGCTGAGAAAGCTGTGGTATATAAACACAATGGAATACTATGCAGCTATCAAGAACAATGAACCCACCTTCTCTGACCCATCTTGGACAGAGCTAGAAGGAATTATGTTAAGTGAGCTAAGTCAAAAAGATAAAGATTAGTATGGGATGGTCCCACTCATCAACAGAAGTTGAGGAAGAAGATCTGAAAGGGAAACTAAAAGCAGGATCTGACTAAATTGAAAGTAGGGCACCAAAGTAAAAACCCTGTGGGTAGGGGTAGACATGCGGCTTCCTGGGCCGGTGGGGGGTGGGTGGGTGGGATGGGTCACAGTCTTTTGGTGGTGGGAATGGTGTTTATGTACACTCCTAGTAAAGTGTAGTCATTATAAATCACTCGTTAATTAATATGAGGGGAAAAATTAATTGTATGTCTCAAAGTTTTTAAAACACAGACTGAGTCTTTTTAATATATAGGCTGTGTATTTGATATGCGGACTGTCTTAAAAGCCTAGACCAAGTAGATCAGAGGCAACCGGTGGCACAGCTATATACAAGATACTGGGTACTATACATCATATACAAGATACTGGGTACTATACAGCAAACCCTAACAAAAGGACTTTTCAAAGTTAACCCAATTACCAAATAATGTGATGATAACATTAACTATCCATTGTCTTTTTGAACCCTAAGTCAGCAGGAACCTCACATCTCCACTATAGAGCCTATATTTCTCCTAGTCCTGGAACCTTAGGATAGGGCCCACTTTCCCGCATGCCTCTCCCAATCTATATCAAATAATACTTCATCAGCCGATCGCAACCTAATCAACGCAACGATTGCCACCTCAACATGCTTCAGCTCAGACTGTGTCCAGAGACTTCACGCATGGAATGACAACCCTTCAGCTTCATTACTTGGGTGAGACCTTTCCTTTCATAGCATTCTCTAATTCTACCCCAGGTGGATCACTTTCTAACAAAGTCCCAAAACCTAGATATACACCAGGTTCTGTGAGAGAGAGCATATGTTCACATGTATCCATACACTAGTGCAAAAATATATACCTGAAAGCAGAAGTACACTAGAGTTTGCAGCGAGTACCCCCCCCCCCAACACTTCCTCTCCACTATTCCAAGCTTTGGGTCCATGATTGCTCAACAATTTGTTTGGCTTTGTATGTTAACTCTCTTTTCAGCCACCAGGTTACAGATGCCATCAGGATGCCAGCCAGGCTTCCCTCGACTGAAGACCCCACCAATGTGTCCTGGAGCTCTGCTTCCCCAGAGACCCACTCTACTAGGGAAAGAGAGAGGCAGACTGGGAGTATGGACCGACCAGTCAACGTCCATGTTCAGCGGGGAAGCAACTACAGAAGCCAGACCTTCCACCTTCTGCAACCTACAATGATCCTGGGTCCATGCTCCCAGAGGGATAGAGAAGGGAAAGCTATCAGGGGAGGGGATGGGATATGGAAATTGGGTGGTGGGAATTGTGTGGAGTTGCACCCCTTCTACCCTATGGTTTTGTTAATTTATCCTTTCTTAAATAAAAAATAAATTAAAAAAGAGCAAATGTATATAAATATAGATAGTTACATAAATAATAGTCAACCCATGTCTGCAACCTTGAAAATACTAATGTAGCTTCCAGTGGAGGCAATGAGAATACAGAACTCTATTGGAGGGAACTGTGTGGAATTATACTCCTATTATCTCATACTTTTTTAGACCAATATTAAGTCACTAAAAATTTTTAAAAGGACATAAAATACAAGAGTGGAAGATTAGTCATAACTATATAATTTATTTTGCTTTTTTGTATTTTTGAATATTTTACTTATTTATTTTGGATAGAGATAGAGAGGAGCTGAAAGGAAAGGGGAGCTAGAGAAAGATACATCTGCAGTGCTGTTTCACCTATTGTGAAATTTCCCTGAAGGTGGTGAATGAAGGCCTCAATCTGGGTTCTTTACATGATTTCTTAAATGCTTTTCTCAGTCTATATTTCAAGCATTATTAATAACATCCTAGTTTCTCCTCATCTCCAAATAAAGTACGCATAAATTCCAAAAAAGTGTTATATTCTCTAATAAGTCCAAGTTCCATACTGCAAAATTCTTTACTAATTCTCTTTAATTGAGTAAAACTTAAAATTCTAAATTATTCTAGAGATAGTTATTTCTGTAACTGTTTTATTCTTAAGCAAAGCACCAGTTCTTTTACTGATACTAGATATGTTTAAGCTTCATGAACTATCAGAAACAGAGCATCAGCCTACTCAGAGCTAAAATCACCTAGCATACGATTCCAAGAAAGTATAATGACTGATATTCTGCAATATGCTTCAGAGTATAAATAAAAGTCATCAAGATTTGCTGTGTTCTCAGGGCAGAGATTATATTCATTTATTTCACTGTAGAACCCAGGAAAAATTTTGCACAGCACATGTTTCTTATAAGCCTTACTTGATTTATTTATATCATTTTTATTTGGGGGGATGTTGGGATGTCTTATCTATATGATTCTATAATCCCCAGAAGAATTTCTCCCCTCTTAATGTCAGAAAGAGACTCAGAGAGAGAACGAGGCAAACAAAGATAAGGAGACACGCCGCAGCACCACTCCTTTATTCCTGAAACATTCATTCCCTGGCATTCTGTATGGTACTCCCATGTGTTGTTGGGGGTTTGAACCTGGGTCTTTACATATGTTAAAGTATGTTTTCTAACAAGTAAGCTATATCTAGGTACCCAATATGGTGGTTCAGTCCTTCTATTTTTCAGCCCTGCAATCCTCCCAAGAAAATCTTACCTAGTCATCCCAATTAGTAAAGCATGTATAGGTATTAGAACTTAGAATGCAGAGACTACCCACATTCCTGACTATTTCCACACTCCCCCAGGTGATCCTAAGATAATGTCAGAAAGCAGCTGTGTTCCAGGTAATAAACAGTATATAAAGAAAGTAGGGCTCAAGGCTATGCAGCAAATTTCCCAGTGTCACCAAGAATGGTTTGTGTCAGGGCAGGACTTAAAAATCTAGATCTACTGTTTCAAAAGCCACCACTCTTCCTCCCAAGTTACCAAAATATAGCCATCTAAATATCAGCATTTATATTAAGCATTAAATCCATTTTACTAAACAGTAACTACCCTCGCTGTATATGATGCACCAAGCTTTAGATGTCAACTAATTTGACTTACTCTCCCTTTCATTGCCCTTATATCTTGCTTAATAAGACATTTTATTCAGATACTGCTGAGGTAATAAAGGGAGAAGCGAGGTTGCCAAATGTACTGCCATTTTTATTTTTAGCTTCACTGGAGTAAGGGGTTATTTTCTTGTGAAAAGGATGAAATGCAGCTGCTGGCCTTTTAAATTGTATCATGCAATCCTGCTTTTGCCCAAGCAATAGATTTCCAGATAACTGCAGCAATCTTCTCCAAGTGTAAAAAGAAAAAAAAAAAAAAAGGCACATCCACTCTTGTCCAGACTCTGCCCAGCCTCAATCGTAAAACATGAGCAAGAAAGGCTATTTGAACCCATCCCATGAGTCTGCTAATACACCCCCCCCAAGAGGAAGAAATCTACAGGGGTCAACAACTAAGAGTGCAAAGTTCTGAAGCCCTTTGTTGTCATTTTTAAAAATTATGATAAAGATTTTGATGATGAGCTACACTAAGTGATTATCACCTGTAGATGCTATACCAAGTACTTCACATTAGTTCACTTTATTTTTACAATAACCCTATGAAACAACTGCACAACTGCATAAATAAGAACACTAAGGTCAAACAATTCAGTCAAGGTTAGCAATTAGTATTTGTCAGGTCAAAGATTTGAACTCAGGACTGATAGGTTCTAGATATGCACTCAAACTTAGTATACTAGGTAGACCTGGCATTGTAAACTGCCTTGAAGACAGGCTGAGTTATGACCATACCTAAATCCAAACCTACTCCACTGCTAAGAGATTTGTGTTCTTGGGGAATAGCTTAATACTTCTGGGCTTTTCTTTCTTCATCTATAAAACATAAATGACACCACTAGTTTATAATGTCTTACTCCTCTATGTTAATTCAGGAAGTCTCCCTGTGAATGATTAAATTCTGAGTTCAAAAAACATTCTGGATTCAGATTTATTTTAGAGTCAATGAACTGATAACTAGTGCAAGAATAGATGTGTCACAAAACTTAAGAGCAGAATTGGGAGAAGTAGGATGAAAGAGAGAAGGGAAGAAAAGGAAGAGGGGATTTTAATAGAATGTCTCTCTGTCATGAATGAGTATCTCTAATACCATGATGTCAATAGTTGTAGAGAAAGCCAGGCATTATTAGTGTGGGCTGAAGATAAACAGTTTCACAGAGGATTATTTAATATTTACATTATTCATCTGGGATCTTTGTAGCCCCAGGAGTTAGAACAAAAACCAGTGGATATAAGTTCTAAGGAGACACATACGACTATCTCTAAGAACAAATTGCCTCCCTATTTCAGGTAAGATGGTTTGTGATCACACTGGATGTAGCTATATTCTCTGTTGCTGGAGACCACTAAAAAGGAACACTGAAAAGGCTGCTTGAACTTCATCCATTCACCCCTGAAAGTTTTTTTTATTACAGTGTGGAAATTCCAATTATGTCTTGAAGTTTCAACTGGAAATTAGCAGTGTTACTACCCAACTTGTAGATCTGAGCAGCTTGACTGCTACATGGAACATTTGGGAACAGTTTGAGGGATACACCAAGCCCATCTGAACTTTACCAAATGCAGACAGACACTGACAGGTGTGTGTCTTACTGCACAGAATTCTAACAGGGGCTGATCTTCATGACCAACAGTACAGAAAAAGGTCAGAGATTCCAAGAATAAAATTAACAACAACAAAAAATACCCTGCTGTCACAGGAAAACAATCTGATAAATAGAAATCCCTACTCTTCTTGTTTATCGCAAAGTTACAGCTTGTTACAGTAAGTCATAGACCCAGAAGGACAGGACAGTAGCAACATGGTCAGCTAAAACTGTGGAAGCAGAAGTAGGTGCAACCCCAAGTCAATATTTATGTCCATAAAATACCCAAAGGAAGATCCTACTAATTAATCCAATTAGAGCAATTTCATACTCTAGCCTGTGGATTCAAGATAAAAAGAAGGGTAGGCTACCAGCTCACATTTCCAGTCAAGTCCCATAAACAAATATCCTTATCTTTTGAAATTTTGCTTATTACAAGACAGAATTAAATATACATTTTATCTCTGGAGAACAGACTAAAGTGTTTAGTTATTTTGATTCTGACTTGAGGATGATTTACTTTTGTGGCCAGGACAATTTCAAATCCAGCCATACTTATTTTCTCTCTCCCAGTCCTCTTTTAATAATAGTAACAGCACAGAGAAGGTATCTTTGGAGTTTTGCCTCTTAATGCTCACTGTGGATTTCCTGAAGGTAATGCCAAATTCTAATAGAGTCCTTCCTAGTGTTTGAATCCTAATAATTCAACTTATTAGCTGTGTGATTTTGTGCAAGTTATTTAATCTCTCTGGATTTCTGGTACCTTATCTTAAAAATGACAATATTAATAAAATCTACTTTTAATTATCTTTATTTATTTATTGGATAGAGACAGCCAGAAATTAAGAGGGGTGGAGGTGATAGAGAGTGTGAGAGATAGAGAGACACCTGCAACACTGCTTCACTACTCACAAAGATTTCCCCCTGTAGGTGGGGACCAGGGGCTTGAACCTGGGCCCTTGTGCATATTAACATGTGTGCTCAACCAGGTGTGCCACCACCCAGCCCCCTAAAATCTACTTTTTCTGGTTGCTATGGGAATCAAATAGGCTTACAGACATTAAATTTAGAATATTTGCCACATATTAAGAACTTAAATATTTGCTACTGCTACCATCTTTTTTTCTTCAGAATTAGCATAGTAACTTCTTTGAGAACTGCTCTGCCCTCCCAAACCCAAATCTACAATTATACTGGGACCTTACACAGCTTAAGAATGTGAATTATCTAAAAAATACATTTTTAAGTTCAGATACACACACACACACACACACACACACACACACACACACACTCTTAACATGATAAACTTCCATATTCCAAACTCTCTTAGACTCTATCACTTTACAGCAACTGGGACAATTAAATTGTAAAGATGTGATGTGTCTAATGGAGGAAGTACTCTGAGGCCTCACATAAAAATGTTCATTACCAGCCAGGCCCTGCAAAATGACCAAATTAACCTCACTGCCAGGAGTATATTAAGGAAGAATAATAAATTATTCAAAACCTAGTGCTGATAGAGCAAAAAAATATTTATGGAAAAATCATCAGATTATTGCATTTTAATCATGATCCTGTTGTATGGCTAAAGTGTTAAGTCCTCCAGAGCACTTTGGCAGAAGATAAGATACTCCCAGAGTGACTTGATATCATTGTCATCCCTGAAAGAATAGACAGCAGAACCCAAAGAAAGAAAAGGGCAGCAGATAACTTTACAGATCTGAAAAGCCAGCTAACTCCACGACAACCCAAAGTGTGCTTGTAAGAGAGCCACCCACTCAACTAGGGCAGCAGAAAGCCATTTGGATGTGTCTTTCTATAAATTCTTCTTTTCTTCAATAGTAAAAATAAGTCCATGGTCCCTAAAATTAATTCATTGGACCTTGAGAAAAAAAAATATATATATATATAT
The DNA here is from genome assembly GCF_950295315.1 of Erinaceus europaeus. Taxonomy (NCBI): domain Eukaryota; kingdom Metazoa; phylum Chordata; class Mammalia; order Eulipotyphla; family Erinaceidae; genus Erinaceus; species Erinaceus europaeus. Next base: position 29,163,778 of record NC_080162.1, read on the forward strand.
TCATAAGTGCATGGAAAATGACTCCTCCTTCTCCTGCCTACTGTTTGCCTATGCTCTCCAGTGTAGTTCCCTGCCCCCTCCCTTGTTTAATGTCTCTAACTTTATGCCATGTTCTCTTCCTCTTTCAGCACGGCTGAGCAAAGCTGACAGGCGGATTCCTTTGCTTTTCAGGGTATTAAAGCCACTTTCCCGCTCTGACAGCCTGTTCTACTCTGCCACCTTATAGCTCTGGCTTCACACTCCTCTGGGCAGCCAGTCCTTCCTGACAGACCACTGTCACTTCCCATCATCCTCTCTGTATATCCTGTTCTCTCCCCCTCAGCACACATCCCGACTTTCCAACCAATGCAATTATTTTTTTTGACAAGCCATCCATCAGTTTTAACTTTAAAAGCACTTTCTGCTGATATCCATTGTTAAATCCTTTGCTTTTTTATGGGGCTTGCATGAGAGAATATGATATCAGACATTCAAACTACCAAACCATGTAAATTTACTTTGTTCTCAGCTATGTTTCCAATTTCACGTCCAATTTTTCGGTACATTATGCGTAGTTGTTGTGCTTAATATGATGTTGTCAAATCCCATTAAAGTTCACTGCATTGCACGGCTTTAAAAACAGGTTACAATTTGCATTCTATAAAGAAAGGAAGGAGTGCAGTCTGAAGTCAAGCTGAATCTTATTAAAATTATCTGTTCAATTGTTACATTTGTAGATGGAGTAATTTTGAGGCATTAGCTGAGACACATATGAAAATGTCAGCGTGCCAACTAACGACAATGAGAGCAAAAGGAATATCTCTGTGAAACTCAATAAAGCTCCTTTGCTGGTGACATAAATTTGATGATAATCCGAGGAAATGAATAAGGGACCATCCCGTTTGAATAGGAATTACCTTTTCTATTAAATCACTTTGGTGTGTTTCCACTTGGCCTACATCTTGGTCCTAGGCCACAGTGAGCCTCTAGAGACTTACTCTAATACAAGCAGGTAGTAAAAAGTGTAAAGGAAGAGAATTCACAAAGCAGAAGGTCATTCTTTTGAAGGGTGTGTGCTTGAAGGAGTCTGTAGACAGTTAAAAGTGACTTTAAAGATACACTTTACTGTTGGAGCAAGTACAGCATAGAGATCTTCCAGGCATCAGCTCCACACTTATCATTGCATTGGTCACAAGTAACTCCCTGAACTTGAAACCTCATAGAGAAACGCAGTCATATGTTGCAAAAGGGGAATGCTTAGGTTGCTGGTGAGGTGGATGGGGATTAACAGAAAATACTAAACACTGTAATGTATGACATTGGATCCCATAACATAAAGCAGTTTCTGGGGGATTTCCTCTCTTGTAGAGTTCTCATCCTGGCTGTATTATTAACAACACTGATTTCTACCTGTCCCATCATTATATCTAGTCTCTGGCTTTAAAGTCACCTATCATTAGCACTGTGCAGAATTATACCATTAAGGGCATTCTTAAATGAACCATTGACTGACTATGTAACAAGTTGAATTTTTGGCTCACACATAAAAGGCATCCCAAGTTTAAACATACACAACTCTTCAAAGTTATTAAGAATATCATAATTTTATTTTTTTCAATTCAGCTGGTATTTGTATAAGCCAAAGTGACAAACAATATAACTCAATGACAATGGAAGATGTAATGAGATGCTAAAGAACTTGATGTTGAGACAGAAAGGCCAAAGGATTTTAGGCTCCATTCAGACAATGACTTACTATATGACCTTATGAAAGTCACTTAGCCTCATTGATCTTTCTATAAAATAAGTATAGTTATTCCTATATATTCTGGTATACTAAATATAATAATGAACACAGGAAATCATTATTACTACTACTAGTAACAGATGAATAGCAGTATAGATAAATTAAAAATGGAAAGAATATAAAAGGAAAAAATCTATCAACATTCTAGGTAGGAGATTAGGAGATAAGAGAGACATAAAATACATAATATGAGATGAAAGTAAAGATGGTGACTCGGAGACAAAGCATGGCCTGAGCTCTCCAAGGATGCTGCTTCAAAACTGACCATAGGCTGAGTCTTTGAAATGTTGACTCTCCTAAAAGCTTAGACCAAGAGAGCAAAAGAAACAAGTGGTTTTACTTTATAAAATACAGATATATATATATATATATATATAAATAACATCAAAGGACAAATTATGGTGAGGTCCTGTATGATGCAGCAAATACTAATAATGGGATTTTCAAATTCAATCCAACTGCCAAATAATTTGATTATAGAAATAACTATCTGTTGCCCTCTTAAACCCTAAGACAGTAGGAACATCCTGCTTCCTTTATAAAGCCCAAATTTCTCCCAGTCCTGGAACCTCTAGAGTGGGGTTCACTTTTGAGCATGCTTCTCTCAGTTCATACCAACTGATACTGCCTCTGCTGATCCCATCCTATTCGATGCAATGAGTACTACCTTGGCATGCTTCACTTTGGAATGTGTCCAGAGACATCAGAAGTGGAATGTCAGCCTTTCATCCTTATTACTCAGGTGAGACCTTCCCTTTCTCATAGGACTCCTTAATTCCATTTCAGGTATTTCACTTCCTAACAAAGCCTCAAAACCTAAATATAGACCATGTCCCATGAGATAGGGCATATGTACACATGTATCCATAAATTAGGGCAAAATATATGCCTTAAAGAAAAAGTGCACAATAGTTTGCAGTGAGTTAATAAATGAAGCAAGCAAGTAGAAAAACCTAAAAAGACACCTTAAAGTACCTAATGAAATAGGTCCTACTTAGACCTAGATACCCTACTCACCCACTTCCTATTACACTTCCCTCAGTCACTCCAAAGCGAACCTTATCAAAGTAAGGACTACAAAAGCTGAATAAGGGCAAGAAACTGGCATACTTTAATGATGACTCTTTAGACACTATCATGTCACCCCATCAGCTAGGGCCCTAGTTGTGGAGTCCTGGGATTCCCACACAAACACAATGAGCCTAGACCTCGAATAGATCCCTCTCCCCATTATCACTGGCCATCTCCATCAGGAACAACATAATGGACCCCTTTGGGGGTCCCCAAAGGACCTTGGCCTCAGTGTGAATCAACAATGGTAGAGAATGTTCCATCTTCCAAAGGGGGGTTGAATAACATACTCTATTTACCACCTGAAGAAGATGGGTCATGAAATTGGTGCAACTTGGAATGTTCCTACTGATGACTACAGAATGCAAGTTCAGACCTACAGGGATGTAGAGGTTACATAAGTTCCTATGCTGAATATGGGCCCCAGATCAAATCAATGGGGTTTACAGTCAACAATATTTATACACATTTCCCATATTTGGCAGCTACTATCTTCCCTGACCCAGCTTTCTAGCTCTTTTTCCAGCCATGACATCATCTCCCCAGACAATAACCTGTGTCCAGCTGCATATCAGTTGTTGGCTCAGGCAAAAACTAATAAAGTCATGTGCCCTTTGGATTATCCCTTAAAATAGACCTACTAGCTATTTACAAAACGGAGGCCCCAAATCTTCATCTGCAATATTCCAGCTTTTAGGTTCATGATTAATCAACACCAATCAAAGCCAATGTATGGCTTTATATGTTAATTCTTTTTCAGCCTCCAGGTTCCAGATGCTACCATGATGCCAACTGGACTTCCTTGGACAGAGGACCCCACCAATGTGTCCTGGAGCTCTGCTTCCTCAAAGCCCTTCCCCACTAGGGAAAAAGAGAGACATGCTGGGAATATGGATTGGCCTGTCAATGCCCATGTTCAGTGGGGAAGCAATTACAGAAGCCAGACCTTCCACCTTCTGCACCCTATGGTGACCCTGGATCCATATTCCCATCAGGTTAAAGAATAGGAAAGCTATTGGGGAGAAGATGGGATACAGAGCTCCGGTGGTAGGAATTGTACCCCTCTTATCCTATGGTCCTGCCAGTATTTCCATTTTATAAATAAATAAATTAAAATAAAATAAAACACATAAGATGAAAATACAACCAATAACGTTGGAACACTGCATCAATAGTAAACATGAGTCAAAAATGAGGAATTATTTTTTAAAAGTTTTAATTATCTTTATTTATTGGATAGAGATAGTCAGAAATCGAGGGGGGGAAGGGGAGACAGAGAGACACCCGCATCCCTGTTTCACTGCTTGTGATAATTCCCCCCTGTAGGTGGGGAACAGGGGCTTGAAACTGGGTCCTTGTGCACTGTAACATGTGCGTTCAATCAGGTGCACCACCATCCAGCCCCAGGAATTTTTTTTTAATTTTTTAAATTTTTATTTATAAAATGGAAACACAAGACCATAAGATAAGAGGGGTACAATTCCACACAATTCCCACCACTAGAACTCTGTCTACCACCAGAGAACACATCCTAAGAGATCAAAAAACATATCCCACAGTTTTATGACCCAGTGTTACAAACCATTCAATACCAGGTAGGAACTATTTTTTAAATTTTTGTTACTTATTTTATTTACTGCCAAATTTTATATTAAAAATCAACAATTAACCACACAAATGGAAAGTCAAAAAAGACAACTTATAAACTGCCCCCCCCCCTCCGCCCTGAGAAACAGATATTAGG